>NC_041048.1:12761747-13065795 GCF_900634775.1 Gouania willdenowi | reverse complement strand
TTTTTTGAAAATTTCAAAAAAAAAACAAATTGAGGTTAGGACCTCATTAGACCCTAAAAACTACAGCAAATATATTGCACATACTTAAATGGGCTAAGAAAGCAGTAAGGCACAAAAAACTGACACAAAACTACTATCACTCAATAAAAACGTAAGGCTAACCAAGGCATTTTTTTGAAAATTTCAAAATCAAAAAAAAAAAAAAAAAAAAAAACAATTTGAGTTAGGACCATCATTCGACCCCAAAAACTACTGCAAATCTAATCACATCCTTAAAATGGGGCTAAGAAACGCAGTAGGCACAAAAAAATGACAAAAAACTAAATCACCCAAAATAAAGTAAGGCTATAACAAGGCATTTTTTTGAAATTTCAAAAAAACAAAATTTTGATTAGGACCATCATTAGACCCTAAAAAACTACTGCACATATAATGCACATACTTAAATGGGGCTAAGAAAGCTGTAAGGCACAAAAAAATGACAAAAAACTAAAATCAACCCAAATAAAAAGTAAGGCTATAACAAGGCATTTTGTTTGAAAATTTTCCTAACAAAAAAAAAAAAAAAAAAATTGAGTTTAGGACCATCATTAGACCCTAAAAAAACTACTGCAAATATAATGCACATACTAAACAGGGCCAAGAAAGCAGAAAGGCCACAAGAATGACAAAAAACTAAAATCATCCCAAATTAAAAGTAGGCTATAACAAGGCATTTTTTTTGAAAATTTCAAAAAAAAAAAAAAAAAAATTGAGTAGGACATCATTAGACCCTAAAAACTACTGCAAATATAATGCACATACTGAAATGGACTAAGAAAGCAGTAAAGAGGCACAAAAATGACAAAAAACTAAAATCACCCAACAAGGCATTTTTTTAGAAAATTTCAAAAAAAAAAAAAAAAAAAAAAATTGAGTTAGGACCATCATTCGACCCCAAAAACTACTGCAAATATAATGCACATACTTAAATGGGGCTAAGAAAGCAGTAAGGCACAAAAAATGACAAAAAACTAAAAATCACCCAAAATAAAAAGTAAGGCTATAACAAGGCATTTTTTTTGAAAATTTCAAAAAAAAAAAAAAAAAAAATTTAATTAGGACCATCATTAGACCCTAAAAACTACTGCAAATATAATGCACATACTTAAATGGGGCTAAGAAAGCTGTAAGGCACAAAAAATGACAAAAAAACTAACATTTCAGAGGTGAAACTGTAAGTGGCCATGCCTGCCTGTCATTGCATGATCTCACCAGGTCTGAGAAACTAAGCAAAGCTGGATCTGGTCAGTACTTGGATGGGAGACCACTGAGAATTCCCAGTGGCTCAGTGCGGTGACAGAAATGTCAAAACCTCAAAAACATAAGAGGTAAGATTAAAGTGAAAGGCAACATTCTGTTCTTTTTTTTCTTCTTTTTTGTTTTTTTTTTTAGGTAAGGCTAAGTAAAGCTTAAAAATTTAAACATTTAGATCATTTTTTAATTTTTTATTGAGGAAAGGTTATAGGAAGCTATAAAAATGGAAACATTAGATATTATTTTTTTTTGAGGTATGGCAAGGTAAGGCTAAAAGGCATAAAATTAGAAGCATTTTTATTTATTTATCTATTTTAGGTAAGGCTATAGCTTATAATAAGGCATAAAAATTGCCAAAAAAATCAAAACGCCCCAAAACTGAGGTAAAGCTATAGAAAGGCATAGAAATTGCCGAAAAACTTAAAACGCCCCAAAATGGAGGTAAAGCAAAATCACCTAAAATAAAAAGTAAGGCTATAACAAGGCATTTTTTTTGAAAATTTCACACAAAAAAAAAAATTGAGTTAGGACCATCATTAGACCCTAAAAACTACAGCAAATATATTGCACATACTTAAATGGGTTAAGAAAGCAGTAAGGCACAAAAAGTGACAAAAAACTAATATCACTCAAAATAAAAAGTAAGGCTATAACAAGGCATTTTTTTTTTAAATTTCAAATAAAAAAAATTTGAGTTAGTACCATCATTCGACCCCAAAAACTACAGCAAATATAATGCACATACCTAAATGGGGCTAAGAAAGCAGTAAGGCACAAAAAATGACAAAAAACTAAAATCACCCAAAATAAAAAGTAAGGCTATAACAAGGCATTTTTTTTTGAAAATTTCAAACAAAAAAAAAAAAAAAAAAATTAATTAGGACCATCATTAGACTCTAAAAACTACTGCAAATATAATGCACATACTTAAATGGGGATAAGAAAGCTGTAAGGCACAAAAAATGACAAAAAACTAAAATCACCCAAAATAAAAAGTAAGGCTATAACAAGGCATTTTTTTTGAAAATTTCAAAAAAAAAAAAAAAAAAAAAAAAATTAATTAGGACCATCATTAGACCCTAAAAACTACTGCAAATATAATGCACATACTTAAATGGGGCTAAGAAAGCTGTAAGGCACAAAAAATGACAAAAAACTAAAATCACCCAAAATAAAAAGTAAGGCTATAACAAGGCATTTTTTTAGAAAATTTAAAAAAAAAAAAAAAAAAAAAAAAAAAAAAATTGAGTTAGGACCATCATTCGACCCCAAAAACTACTGCAAATATAATGCACATACTTAAATGGGGCTAAGAAAGCAGTAAGGCACAAAAAATGACAAAAAAACTAAAATCACCCAAAATAAAAGTAAGGCTATAACAAGGCATTTTTTTTGAAAATTTCAAAAAAAAAAAATTGAGTTAGGACCATCATTAGACCCTAAAAACTACTGCAAATATATTGCACATACTTAAATGGGGCTAAGAAAGCAGTAAGGCACAAAAAACGACAAAAAACTAAAATCAAACAAAATAGAAAGTAAGGCTATAACAAGGCATTTTTTTTGAAAATTTCAAAAAAAAAAAAATGAGTTAGGACCATCATTAGACCCTAAAAACTACTGCAAATATAATGCACATACTTAAATGGGGCTAAGAAAGCTGTAAGGCACAAAAAATGACAAAAAACTAAAATCACCCAAAATAAAAAGTAAGGCTGTAACAAGGCATTTTTTTTGAAAATTTCAAAAAAAAAATAATTGAGTTAGGACCATCATTAGACCCCAAAAACTACTGCAAATATAATGCACATACTGAAATGGGACTAAGAAAGCAGTAAGGCACAAAAAATGGCAAAAAAACTAAAATCACCCAATAAAAAAAGTAAGGCTACAACAAGGCATTTTTTTAGAAAATTTCACACAAAAAAAAAATTTGAGTTAGGACCATCATTCGACCCCAAAAACTACTGCAAATATAATGCACATACTTAAATGGGGCTAAGAAAGCAGTAAGGCACAAAAAATGACAAAAAACTAAAATCACCCAAAATAAAAAGTAAGGCTATAACAAGGCATTTTTTTTTGAAAATTTCACACAAAAAAAAAATTTGAGTTAGGACCATCATTAGACCCTAAAAACTACTGCAAATATAATGCACATACTTAAATGGGGCTAAGAAAGCTGTAAGGCACAAAAAATGACAACAAACTAAAATCACCCAAAATAGAAAGTAAGGCTATAACAAGGCATTTTTTTTGAAAATTTCAAAAAAAAAAATTTGAGTTAGGACCATCATTAGACCCTAAAAACTACAGCAAATATATTGCACATACTTAAATGGGGCTAAGAAAGCAGTAAGGCACAAAAAATGACAAAAAACTAAAATCACCCAAAATAAAAAGTAAGGCTATAACAAGGCATTTTTTTTTTTGAAAATTTAAAAAAAAAAAAAAAAAAAAAAAATTGAGTTAGGACCATCATTAGACCCTAAAAACTACAGCAAATATATTGCACATACTTAAATGGGGCTAAGAAAGCAGTAAGGCACAAAAAATGACAAAAAACTAATATCACTCAAAATAAAAAGTAAGGCTATAACAAGACATTTTTTTTTGAAAATTTCAAAAAAAAAAAAAAAAAAAAAAAAATTGAGTTAGGACCATCATTCGACCCCAAAAACTACTGCAAATATAATGCACATACTTAAATGCGGCTAAGAAAGCAGTAAGGCACAAAAAATGACAAAAAACTAAAATCACCCAAGGCATTTTTTTTTGGAAAATTTCCAAAAAACAAAAAATTGAGTTAGGACCATCATTAGACCCTAAAAACTACTGCAAATATAATGCACATACTTAAACAGGGCCAAAAAAACAGTAAGGCACAAAAAAAGACAAAAAACTAAAATCATCCAAAATAAAAAAGTAAGGCTATAACAAGGCATTTTTTTTTAAAATTTCAAAAAAAAAAAAAAAATTGAGTTAGGACCATCATTAGACCCTAAAAACTACTGCAAATATAATGCACATACTGAAATGGGACTAAGAAAGTAGTAAGGCACAAAAAATGACAAAAAACTAAAATCACCCAACAAGGCATTTTTTTTTAAAATTTCAAAAAAAAAAAAAAATTGAGTTAGGACCATCATTCGACCCCAAAAACTACTGCAAATATAATGCACATACTTAAATGGGGCTAAGAAAGCAGTAAGGCACAAAAAATGACAAAAAACTAAAATCACCCAAAATAAAAGTAAGGCTATAACAAGGGCATTTTTTTTGAAAATTTCAAAAAAAAAAAAAAAAATTTAATTAGGACCATCATTAACCCTAAAAACTACTGCAAATATAATGCACATACTTAAATGGGGCTAAGAAAGCTGTAAGGCACAAAAATGACAAAAAAACTAACATTTCAGAGGTGAAAACTGCAAAGTGGCCATGCCTGCCCTGTCATTGCATGATCTCACCAGGTCTGAGAAACTAAGCAAAGCTGGATCTGGTCAGTACTTGGATGGGAGACCACTGAGAATTCCCAGTGGCTCAGTGCGGTGACAGAAATGTCAAAACCTCAAAAACATAAGAGGTAAGATTAAAGTGAAAGGCAACATTCTGTTTTTTTTTTTCTTCTTTTTTGTTTTTTTTTTTTAGGTAAGGCTAAGTAAAGCTTAAAAATTTAAACATTTAGATCATTTTTTAATTTTTTATTGAGGAAAGGTTATAGGAAGCTATAAAAATGGAAACATTAGATATTTTTTTTTTGAGGTATGGCAAGGTAAGGCTAAAAGGCATAAAATTAGAAGCATTTTTATTTATTTATCTATTTTAGGTAAGGCTATAGCTTATAATAAGGCATAAAAATTGCCAAAAAAATCAAAACGCCCCAAAACTGAGGTAAAGCTATAGAAAGGCATAGAAATTGCCGAAAAACTTAAAACGCCCCAAAATGGAGGTAAAGCAAAAATCACCTAAAATAAAAAGTAAGGCTATAACAAGGCATTTTTTTTGAAAATTTAAAAAAAATTAAAATTGAGTTAGGACCATCATTAGACCCCAAAAACTACTGCAAATATAATGCACATACTTAAATGGGGCTAAGAAAGCAGTAAGGCACAAAAAATGACAAAAAACTAATATCACTCAAAATAAAAAGTAAGGCTATAACAAGGCATTTTTTTTGGAAAATTTCAAAAAAAAAAATTTGAGTTAGGACCATCATTAGACCCTAAAAACTACAGCAAATATATTGCACATACTTAAATGGGGCTAAGAAAGCAGAAAGGCACAAAAAATGACAAAAAACTAAAATCACCCAATATAAAAAGTAAGGCTATAACAAGGCATTTTTTTTGAAAATTTCAAAAAAAAAAATTGAGTTAGGACCATCATTAGACCCAAAAATCTAATGCAAATATAATGCACATACTTAAACAGGGCTAAGAAAGCAGTAAGGTGCAAAAAATGACAAAAAACAAAAATCACCCAAAATCAAGTCAGGCTAAAAGTAAGGCATACTTTTTCAAAAATTAAAAAAAAAAAAAAAAAAAAAATTGAGTTAGGACCATCATTAGACCCTAAAAACTACTGCAAATATAATGCACATACTTAAACAGGCTAAGAAGCAGTAAGGCACAAAAAATGACAAAAAAACTAGAATCACCCAAAATAAAAAGTAAGGCTATAACAAGGCATTTTTTTTGAAAATTTCAAAAAAAAAAAAAAAAATTGAGTTAGGACCATCATTAGACCCTAAAAACTACTGCAAATATAATGCACATACTGAAATGGGACTACGAAAGCAGTAAGGCACAAAAAATGACAAAAAACTAAAATCACCCAATATAAAGGTAGGCTAGAACAAGGCAATTTTTTTTTGAAAATTTCAAAAAAAAAAAAAAATTGAGTTAGGACCATCATTAGAAACCCTAAAAAGACTACTGCAAATATAATTGCAATATATAAACAGGACTAAGAAGCAGTAATGCACAAAAAATGACTAAAAAACAAAACCCCTCATATCAAAAGTAAGGCTACAACAAGGTATATTTTTTCAAAAATTAAAAAAAAAAAATTGAGTTAGGACCGTCATTAGACCCTAAAAACTACTGCAAATATAATGCACATACTTAAACAGGTCTAAGAAAGCAGTAAGGTACAAAAAATGACAAGAAATAAAAAATCACCCAAAATCAAAAAGCTTTAGTTCTGCAGCTACAGTTACAATTTATAGCTTAAAATGTTTCTACAATCTTCTACTTTTTTATATTTACACTTTAAGTGGGAAGGCTTTGCATTTCCTCTTACTTTGCTTCCACAAAGTGGACTTTTACTTTCAGTGTTTCATGGGCAGTTGTTGCTCACTGTGATCAGAGCCTGCTTAAAATGTTTCTACTATCCTCTATTTTTTATAAATATACTTTAAGAGGTAAGGCATAAAAATAGCCAAAAATGTTCAATCGCCTCAAAACAGAGGTAAGGATATAATAAGGCATAAAAAAGGGCAAAATGTGACCTACAGCCAAAAATGGAGATAAGGCTATAGTAAGGCAGAAAAAAGAGAAAAAAATTGAATCCGCCTCAAAATAGAAGTAAGGCTATAGTAAGACATGAAAACGGGCGAAAACATTTAAAAACATTTAAAACGGAGGTAAGAGCTAATGTAAGGCTTAAAAAAGCTGTCACAACTCTTTTGTTTTCCATTATCACTCAGGATTACCTTTTTTGTTCTCTGTCAGACAGCACAGCTCGAAGCATCAGGAATCAGTTCATCTTTCAGGCGCTCAGCTATCCAGTGAGTCTTTTGTTGTCGCTCTGTTCCCATTCTTGATTTTTTTTGTCAGTATCATTTTAGTCATCTTAATTTGAAACCAAAGTCTGTTTATCTAGTAGAATTGCATTTTTTTTTTTATTACAACTTGAAAACTTTGTTCGTTTCTGTTTTTTCTTTGCTGATGTATATAACTATCATCATTCATGTTTTTTGACCAGGAACAAACAGTTATATTAAAAACTTTTTTTTCTTTTTTTTTTTTTTCAAAAGTGAACATTAACTTATGATTATGTAACACCAAAACAAATCTGAGGCTAAAAAATGTAGACCCGTCAATTTAGTGCAGATCACAGTCATGTTGGGTGTTTATACTTTAAAGGAAGTGACTTGAAGCTGTGTAAATATATGGAAAAGTGGATGAATGTTGGATAAAGAAGGGATTGCCTTTTTTTTTTAAAACTCGGGTTGTCCTCACTTGTGCTTAATGCTCGCTGCTTGAAATCTGCTTCCTTCCGACACTCAGATCCCAGATCACTGCCCTTAAAGTTTCATGTTTTTATGTGACGCTAGTATACACATAAGCTCATTTGCACCATGTCTCACAGATCAAGTTATCACTACCACTGGTCTATATTAAAGTACACTTAATGACTAACATTGGCTGGATGCTTAAAGGAAGGAAAACAGGCAGGCTTGACTATGGCATGTTTCAGTCAAAATGCCTGTCATCTGAAGCACCGACGTGCTTTAACCCCTTATTACCCCACTCAAAAGGAGACTTTGTGATTGGTGGATTACCTGACTTGCTGTAGGTTCAGCCACATGACCCTATTATCAAAATAAACACGAACCCATTCAAAGGCTGGTTGTGTGAGTCCCCATCAAATATACAGTAGTTTGTGTTGTTTGGTCGGGCTGACAATAAATGTTGCCATGTTAGTTTTGGTTTGTAAAAAATGTCCGAATGAGAGAAGGAAAATATAGTCAGGATCATTATATTCAAGTGTATTTCAGCCTAATTATTCTCACTAATGGCTTTGTAATTATTACCAAATGTGGGTGTGGTGACTTAGAGCCTTGGTTGTTGTGACTTCCTGTCATTTGAGGGCTAGTTCTCTGATTACAGAAATTGTGGTCCAGCTTTGATATCTGTCTTTATTTACTGTAATTGATAGCTTTAGAGAGATCCATTTGAACCATAAAAAAAGAAGTTACAAGGACGTATAAATTGTTTATTTGGGCCTCTCCTGTTGTTGCAGTCTGAGGAAGGTGTTGGGGTTCATCATTCTCAGAGGAAGCCTGTCATGCTCTGGTCTCCCTGTGCAGCTGCTGCCCTAAAAAAGAGAAGAAGGACCGGGCTGAGTTTCCCCTGGAGGTTCCTGAGGGCAAGAATGTGGGCGGAGAATGGGAGCTCAGGCTTTATGCTGAGTTCAGCACACACCTGTAGGTGCTGTCTTCTCTCATCGTATAAAGAAATACACACAATACCAATCAATAAAGGTGCAATCAACTTTTTCCAATTTGTATATTTGCATATCTTTTTCCCCCTGTATGTTAATTTTTAATGGCCAACCTTAATGTCGTTTGTTCAAAATGCTTGTAATAAGGTCTAAGAAAAATCAACTTGTCTATGCTCCCTGCCACTGGGGATCTCTACAGTCGAGTAGAATCCAGCCCCTGACATGACACAAGCCTCTGGCTGGACGGAAGTGACGTAGAATACCAGCAACCTTATCTACTGTTCTGGCAATTTTGGAATTTTGCAATACTTTCCTTTCTTTTTTACTCACCCTAACCCACTTCCTGGCTATACTTACCTTTCTTTTTAGGCCGGGCTACCGGACTCAAAACGCCACTCACTTTGTTGGTGTTGTTGTTGGTGTTGTTGTGGGTGTTGTTGGTGGTGTGGTTGTTTGTGTTGTTGTTGTTGTTGTCGTCGTCGTCGTCGTCGTCGTCGTCGTCGTCGTCGTCGTCGTCGTCGTCGTCGTCGTCGTCGTCGTCGTCGTTGTTGTTGTTGTTGTCGTCGTCGTCGTTGTTGTTGTTTTCCCACAGTTTAAAATTGTTTTGGTGAATGAATGTCGTCTCTAAAAAGTTTTCCTGTAATCCTCTGTCTCTGTATATTATCCTTTCAATGGACATAAATGAATGCACAAATTGTGGACAGGGCCACTGTTTGTGTTGACAAGGCCTCAGTTTATTGTGTTAGTTTGAATTGGAGGTTTTTTCCGTTCCTTGTTTGGGAATTTCACAATAGAGACTCTTTGAACTTTCTGCTGTTTTGGCCATGGTATCCTGTCATTTTAGCTCATTTTCTGCTTTATTTACCTAAATCTTATCAATTACTCTGAAGATTAAGTTCAGTTTGAATTTTTGAAGTGCTTGTCAATGTCTCATCTCGTCATGTCACGTCTCGTTTCCTCCTGTATAGGGCTCAGGTGATGTTGGAGTTTATTCCAGAGGACAGTACATAGGACAGCACAAACACCCCCAGGATAGGACGCTAATCTATTGCAGGGCATGACAGGGACAATTTGGGGGTCCACCAATGGGATTTCAAGCCATGATTAAGCTCCAAGCATGTTACAGTAAACGTTCCCTGTGAAATGGGACCGTTCACCTTTACAAAAAATATCTTGTTCACCTTTGATTCTACTAGTCTGAGGCTACTTGCTGGGTTCTCATCCATAGTTACTTAATCTTACCCTGCTTAGGTTAAACTTCTCTTCATACAATGCAAATTGTTTGATACCTGGTTTCATCTACAGGACGCCTTCATAAATGGGTCTATTCATGTGCCCATACCGCCAGACTGATCTACCACAGGAAATGAGCTCCATGAGTCCACAGCACTGAGAACTCTACATTAACGTACATCCCACACTAATGCAGTGTTCAGTCAGGTGGGAGGTTTATTGTTCAGCTGAATGCCAGCTCTTTAGATGAATGATGTAGGAAATCTCAAGAAGCCAGAGCAGATGTGAAGTTTACTCACACGGATGTATGGTCTTCATGCACACTTTCACTGTGAAGTGGTTTCTCACCAAGTCCATTTAACACAAGACACTCAGGAAAAGCTTAAAAGATTAAGGTTTAAAGTACACCCAGTGCATTACGTGCAGTTGAATTTCTCAGGCCTTTTATACATATTTAGATGAGTGTTTTTCCAAGTAAATATCAGGTTTTTAGAGGGAGTTTGGTTGACCATGACCTAAGTTTAAACCCAGGACAGATGACAAACTTGAAAACTTGATTTTTAGATTTAAATGAGAGCTTCTAAACTGAAACGTCACCTTCTTCAGCAAAAATATTCCCAAACTCCAAAACTGGGCGCGTCAGTTGGATCCTTGATCCTACTGATGGACTAACCAGACACATTCAGAGAAAAGAAGAAGGAGGGCTGGGAATCAGGGAAGTAAGAAGAACTCACGAAAAACACATTAAACAAAGTTGATTGTTGATTGGGGAGGAATTTTTTTCAGCATCTTTTTCATTTGGAAATTTAAAGTTGATAGATGACCAATATCCAGACATCTGGTTTTGATGACTGAGATGCTGCTGCAACAATCATCAGTGGTTTACTGAAATTGTTTTACTCAGTGCAGACTTCCAGAAAAATTTTACTTTCAAAAATATTTAAAGCAGTTCAGCAATGCAAACGTCAGGATTCACAAATGCTCGTGAAGTTTCCACTATTCCCTCCAACTCCGCTCCACCTCATCATCTTCATCATCACTCCCCTTTCCTCTTTCTCTCTTTTTTCTACTCTTTTAGAGTGCAGGAGAATAAAAACACATGCCCAGACGAGTAAATCCAAGCTCTTCCAGGGATTTGGACTATTTCAGCATGCTCAGTCCCTGCCTTCGTCAAGATATTTCCACAGATGCTGCCACATCTGAGTGGCTTGCTTTATTTTTTATTGAGTTTTAAATCATTGCTTCGGACAAATATTCAAAATCTTTTCATTGTTTTATAAACAGAATTTCTCTAGTTTGCATTTAGTGAATGTATGACAGCAACTTGTTAAAAATAAATGTCTAAGTGCCCATATTTCTACTTAAATTGATACAATAAGGATGGATGTCGGGAACTAAAGCATCTGGTATACAGAAGTAGCCTCCTAAGCATATGCTATGGCCTATAGGAATGGGGTTGATATATCCTGCTTATCTCTTCTCTGTGTAAAATCCATGCCCCTGTTTCAATTGAAATGCTTCAGGCAGCAGGTTGGAAACTCATCGCATCTTTTTCTGTTGCTTCCTTGTGAAGTGTGACACAACTGGATGAGAGTAGTGAGCGACACTAAAGCTTGTCTTGGCCTGCTGGGATGTGTGTGTGTGTGTGCGTGTGTGTGTGAGCCTCAGGTTCCTCTGTTAGTTCATATTTTGCTCAGTCAGTAGCTTTTATTTATTTATTTATTTTTTTAAAGGATTTTTTGGGCTCTAGTGGCCTTTATATGACAGTTGCTTGACAGGAAAGGGAGAGCAGGGAATGACACGCAGCAAAGGGTCCCAAGCCGGGAATCGAACCTGGGACCGGCTGCAGGTGAGGAACTACAGCCTCCATTTATGGGGCGGGCGCTCAACCCACTGAGCTAAACACCACCCCAAAAAAAAACGAGTAGCTTTTAGCTTTCTATATGGGTTTTGATGTCTTTGTTAGTTTGTTGCTCCATGTCTGTGTTTTTAGGTATTCCTGCTTGTGTCATCACTCCTGGGGTGTGTCCGAATAGTTCCTCCTTTCTCCTTTCCTATCCACTTTTCCTTAACCCTGGGAAGGGTTTAAGTGGCGGCCATGATAAGCATTCAAATTCTCTAAAAGCTAAGGAAAGGAGGCTCATGGTACCATTATAACCACCTTTAGCCTATAAACGCTGATGCATCCTTTACCAAAGGAGACCAGATAATGGTGCCCACAATTCCTTGTGGCGACAACATTTATAGGGACATCCAAGCGTTCACAGAAACTCACCAAGACTAAAAAGGGACTCATATCATGTTTGTTACCAATGCAATATGCCTTAAACAATGTTAAATAATTCAAAACCCATATCTTATGATATGCAAGCCATGTTATTAGATTATAACTGATATAAAACAGTGCACTCGGTTGTTCAAGAAAAAGGGATCAGAGGCATTTTTAGCCATGCACATAATGTGTTATTCAACATATTTCATTTACCTTAGAATGCTTTCTGCGGTTGTACATATGTATGCCTACAACATTATGTAGGCCTGTATCTTGTATAAATGTAACAATTTCATAGAATCCTACTTATTTTGGATTAATGTTTATTTCTGAGTGGAAGGTGAATGTGTCTCAATGTGACATTCTATCACATATGAAAGTGGCCAAGGTTGGATTTGAAAAATACACTTTACTTCACCCATAATCCCACTGCAATTTAATAAGTCAATAAACGCTACTTAATTTGGTGGATACAGTTTAATGTTTCCAGCTTGGCTAAATAAATAAGCTAGTTCCCAGCCTTTTAAAAAAAACAAAAACATTTTCGTTCAAGTTCATATGGGAAGATTGCAGATTTCATTGCCTCCAAATATGACTTTCATACTTTAAAAGTATCAGACATTATTATAGGTAAACCATTTTAAAATATTTGGGAGCCCTGATTTTGTATTTACATTATTACACCGTAATAATACAGCGAAAAATTGACATGCTGTTATAGTTAGACAATATGAACGGATATATGATCAGGTTTAAAATCCTGAAAGGATTCGTTTTTGTTTTGTTTTTCTTTTTAAACTTGTGTCTCTTTTTAAATGGCCAGTCATAGAAGTCAGCCTGTTGCCATGTCTTTTCTAACCAGCAGCTGACGTCAATGCTTTTGTCATTCATGTTGACGATCTCCCATAGTTCTGTTTGGTTCTCTCCTACCAGAGTGTCTGCACCTCATCCTCTGTCGCTTGCGCCACTCCCTCCACTCTTGTCATCCCACCTTTTTTTTCTCTCCCAGCTGTCCACCCTACCTGTTTCTCTTTTATTTCTCTGCACCACCCTTTTCTGGCTTTCCCGCCACCTTTCCAGTTTCCCTTTTTTTCTTGCCTTTTTTCCCCCTACCCCATGATTATTTTTCCAGGCAGACCTCATGCCAATGTACTGATCTCTAAAGATTCTTGACAACTACAACTGTGCCTTTTCCCGTCCACCAGACCTAAATCAACTCTTTAAAAATATGATCAGATTTTATATACCTTCTTCACTGAACCATTCCTACCTCTCCTCACTCACCCAGCCTAGCCACATGGTGCCAGGCCATCCCACCTACAAGGTGTAATTGAGGTGTGCAGGTCAGAAACAAAGTCCTGTCTCGGCTGCGAGCCAGCAAAGTTTAATACCTAAACCATACAGGCACACTCACAGACATGGAGATGAGAGGCAGGAAATCTTCTCAAAGGCACCATGTATTATTTCTCTTCTTCAAAGAGTTTTTTTTCAAAGATGTCTGCATGCTGTAGGCTGAACTACATAAACTCTGCACAAAAACACACCATACCCCACACATTGAGTATTTTAGACCATCTGCATATATCAGCTGAGCTTTTTACTCAAGTTTACAGATGAAGATATTTAGGCAAACATTGTGGGTGTGCATTTCAGCAGCAGTCACTAAAAAGGAAAGAATGATTTGTTTTTTTTTTAGTCCATGAAAAGATAAGTGATAGTTTAGTGATTGCATGTCTTTGATACCTGGGATGCACATGCGGGCTTACGACCCAGACATCAGGTTACAGCAAGTAAGCAATTATATTCTGGCTGAGACCAGAAAAAATGAATAAATACTAAAGCCGCATACCGAAGATATAACAAAATCTGATATTGTATATGTTGTCACAAACACAAGCTGAATAAAGACACTCCCACTTGCACAACTTACAAGATGACAACATCTCCTTAGCAGAGTTGTGCAGCAGAGAATAGCACTTGTGTGGCACAACAGCTGCCCCTGTTTCCAATAAAGTGTGAGGTGTCAAAGGTTAAAGGTGATGGGTCAAAACCTGCAGATGACTGGGGCTACCTCAACTGAACTGTTCATTGGCCATTTATATATAGTTGGAGAGTATACGCAGTGTTCATGTTAGCTGCAGTGATTTACAGTCTCGGCGTTGGACAAGAGAACCATGGTCTGCAAAAAATACCAAGCTCTCTCCAGTGGGATGAGATGCTCTGTGCTTTTTAGATGGAAATCAGAAGATGGAGAAGATGGTTTCCCCTCAAGATTTGAAGGATGTATCTCTTTAATAGAAAGATGGAAGTTAATCTGAGAGGTAAAGTGTACAATAAAATATTGACACTCAATAAATATTATTTCAGGACACATGCTTATTGGTCATTTCAAGCATATTTATTTTCACATCTAATCATATTTACCATCAAAGTTGACGTTAAATTTTTGTAAAGCTGTTGTAGTAGCAATTCTTTTGCATTTATTATATATTTTTTTGTTTCTTACTGTCTGCTTTGTCATTGTGTTGCTGCAAAATGGAATTTTCCCCCAGGCATATTCAATTCTATTTCATTCTATTCTGTTATTTGATCTATTGATCTCACTTGATTTGGAAAGAGTGAAATAAAAGGTTATAAACTTTTATGTTTGTTTTGTTGCCTGGAAAATATACCAACATTTTATAGTTCATACTCATAACAGATTGAAATTTAAATGACAGAATCTCTTATTTATTTCCTACCGTACTGAATCTGGTGATGGTAGCTACAGCTGCAGCTGCCATTGGATTATATAACCGAAGCATGCCTGCTGTAGATTGTGCCTCAGTAACCATCTAGACCCAACCCCGGTGGTAGTGGATGAAGGTTACAGTCTCCACATGTACTACTGTCTCAAGCCCCACAAAAATTATTATTTCAGCTTTTTAGCATCAAATAAAAAAAAAATAAATAAATAAATAAATAAAACATTCAAACATTCTCTGACACATGCAAATTGAAGCAGAATATTTGAAGGCAGGAGCAAGAAAAGGAACATGATGAAAAACGTCATAGGCTGATCTGACAGTAAGATGTGTGGACATAATTTTTTTGGTTTTGAAAATAAGCTTTTTAGGCATTTTTGGGGGTAATTTTGAAAATTTTAATTTTATTTTATATTCTAGTATTTGATTGTTTTCCACAATAATAACTGTCAACTTCCTACTTTTAAAATACATTATAAATACAACTTTTTAGAAAGGCTGCATAGTCATGCTGAAAATGATGCTCTACTACCTGTTTTGTTGATACCCTTTGATCAGCTCATCTTTGTCTTTTTTAAAGTTTTTTTTTTTTTTTTTTTTTTTTTTTTTATTTTACAGTCTTTTTAATGGTTGCTGTGCATTTTTGACCAGTCATTAAGGACTTTGCATGTTCTCCTTCATGGGTAATTGGGGTAGCTAATTGTTTGTGCTCATCTTTTTATTCTGAATGAAGGGTGTGTCTCTCTGGTTAAAAGCATGAGCATGAAAATGTGGAATGGTTGATTTTATTCTCTGTTGTGGTGATTTGGATGTGGTTATGCTTTCGCGGAACAGAAGAGAGAGAGGGGGGGGTGTTATGGGTGGGCCCTAAAATTAGAAACCAAACTTTTCGGCCTCTTTGGGTCCAGTCCAGCACGTGTGGAGAGGAGTGGTCTGGGACCAGTATAACTAAACCTGGGGGATAGTAGGGAGGGAGACAGGGGTCGGGTTTCATCCTGACAGGAGGGTAAAGGGGGCTGGTCTGATATTTGGGAATAAACGAAGATTCATTGAAGCTAACGGGGACATAAAAGTACAGCGTGTGGCTTGGAGCGGTCGGTGCTGAGAGTCTGCAGCAGGTCCGGGTCCTGCAGCTGGATTCCCACATCGCTGGGGGGTTTTTTTGGGGGGGGAAAGGTGCTGCTGAATATTTCTGCTCCTGTAACTGAGAAACACATACGCTGCACAGTGAGAGAAGTCTGCGCTCCCTTTGCCCCCTTTTATCTCCCTGAAGGGCCCTGCATGTCTAATATTTAGACATGTTCAGCTTTATGGATTCCCGGACTCTACTGCTACTTGTAGCAGCACAACTTTGTCTATTTGCGGTGGTGAGGTGTCAAGACGACCGTAAGTGGCTGCCTAATTCTCTACTTAAAAAGAAAAACTGTTTAAGTTGAATATAAAACTCATACTGACATCTAGAGGGTTTTTAAATAGTTTTCTCTTTCATTGAAGCTTTAAAAGGTGTAAATTAATGTGACTTTATAAAATTTGCCCTTGGAAAGATGCGTTCTGCAACTTTTACGCACGTAAATTATGCCGTTTCTGTGCGTAATAAAGCCATTTCTGTGCGTAATTATGCCATTTCTGAATGAAGCACGGAGATAAAGGTGATCATTTCTGTTGCATTTCCGTCTACCTGTTTAGTAGGCCAATATGAAGTGAATAATATACTACCAAACCTAACGTAGTTTGCACTAAAGGTAGAAATAAATGTTAACGCCAAACTTCAAAATAACGCGCTTCGAAGTGCAGAGTTTATATTTGTTCAATTACTTAAATAACCTGTTGAGAGTAACAAATGCAAAATAAATTTTAATCTTGATTGTTGGATTTGTTTTAGGCTTTTGGTCTAAAGGCAGTGGTTTCCAACCAGGGGTTGGAAACCACATCTCAGGGGTAGACAAACATTTATTAATCTAATTTCTAACATAAGACAAATTTTGTACATGTACATGCACGTTTTCCTCATCCATCGGTAATAGATTGCTGCACAACTCTGTAGAATACATCAGTGAAGTTCAAACATAAAATGGCCAAAACATCAGAAATATTTAAATTAAAGACTTGCTTCTGATGTTAATGTTGGACCAGACACATCAGGAAAGGGTTTAAACAAGCCTGCTGGCACAAATAAACAATACATAACATGAACTAAGGGGAACAAAATTGGACAAGGTTGGGAAACACTGGTGTAAGGCACCTGTAGGTGCTTTGGTGCCTTAGTCAGACTCTGGTCTGAACCAGCTTCACCTAATGTGGGCGGAGAAAGGAGGGGTGATGAGAAAAAAGTGAAAGGTGGACAGGCTCAAGGCCATTTAGAGAAAAGTGTTCACATTCCTTTGCTGTCATAGGGCATCAGGCAAATCTCAGCTTGTTGAGATGTAAAGGTGGACCAATAATTCAAAACAACAAAAATAGATCAAAGGCAAAATACAGTCTGGATGTAATCCCGTCTACACTGACATGGTGTTAACTGTTAATGGCTCATTCTCCATTGATTAGAATAGGCTCCTCAGGTAGAGGTGCTGTCACAGATTGAAATAAAGTTCATTAGGATTTCAACGTCTCCATCTGCTTAGAGGATTACCCAGTAACTGAGACAGTAGTGAGTCCAAAATGAGTCTGAGCCAGGGAGAGGTGATTGGAAAAATAAGAGCAGGGACTTTGTTATTGAAGCTTGTGAGAAATATACTCCTCTCTCCATACGAGCCAGGCATACCAAGACTTTACAAAGGAAAGGTGTGTTTTTCCAGCAGAAAGAAAAAAAGGGAAGAAATGGTCTCACCAAAGTGCTTGAAAGTCTCAGGTTACCCTTTTAAAGTCTGGAGGTTTGATGCATGCCCTTAGCCAAATGGGACCTCAGCAGGAATCATAGGCAGAAACTGTAGGGATCCAACAGCCTTATACATGTATGTTGACCTACAAAAGTTTCATTTTATGGTGAATCATTAGGTTTCACCTGGGTTTACTTTACATTTCCAAACTTCCACCCATGGAACGCAAACACATGTGATGGTGAGAGAGGTTTGATTACCTTCCTCAAGTGACAAATAGCAAAAACAGCCTTCGTCTCACAATAGCCCACACATCATGGACGTGCAGCAGGTGTTATTAATGTTAACACATGCAGGTTTGCAACATTTGAAAACTGGAAGGCATGATGTGCATCAAATATGGCCGTTTTCTCTTTTCTCAGACGTGTTATAACTGGCATCTGACACTGCTATGACTTCCTGGTGGGGGTTTTTAAAATGTTGCCCCCAGTGTTTATATATTAGGCGGTAGTTTGTTGAATTGGCCACTCTGTCCCTTACCAGAAAGACCTCATTCATTGGTGCTGAGGTCTGCCAGGTTAGCTAGACCCTAAGCAATATGCAAAGGTAAATATAGCTACTGTACTGGCTGCTCTCACCTCTATCAGTGGTTTATAGCCTGAGGCCTTTCTGTCACTGCACAGACCACTTTCCCCCTCAGCACAGGCTGACTGATGCTAATTAAAGGATTCTTCCACTGAATCTTTGACCTTCTGTTGTTAACTGAGGGAGAGAGAGAGAGAGAGAGAGAGGAAAATGAAAAAAAAAAGTTAACATTAGAGCTGGGCGAGATTTAAGATATATCGAGTTTCTATTTTAGCGATATCGCCTATATCGATAAGTATATTTTTATAGCTTATTTTGTATTTAAATACCTGTTTTTAGGAGTCCTTTCTTGCTCTATTTTTCAGACCAGCAGGAAAGCTCAATTAAATGGATTGCTGTGTGTTTTTATCCCAGATCTACACTACTCACTCACATGTGCTGTCCCTAGAGGAGCAATATTGTGCAGCTGTTTGCCTGTGCAGCAATTTAACTCTGAATTGTCTCGCTAGTAAGACTTTATTGAATTAAAAGTATTGAGATTTTTATCGCATACGCCATTCTAAGAAAAAATATTGAGATATAAGTTTTGGACCATATTGCCCAGCACCTAGTTAACATATGGCTATGTTTGTTGTAGTTCTACTACAGGACATGCAAAACTCACGAGGAAAGGAAATACATTTTATGAGCCCACACCAAAAAAAAAAAAGAAGAAAAATCCAAAGACTTAACTTAGTGAATGCAGTGCCTGTCAGTAAATTAGGGAGTTTCCCCCCAAAAAGCAAACTAAGCTGTGTATTTATCTTGTCCAGGAATTCAGGCACTAGGTCTCCTGCTTCGGTGAAGTCCTGCAGATTTGACTCAAGCTTCTGTTTGATTCTGTGATAGACACTGCCCCCCTGTGGCTTCTTCAGAGGATGCACATAATCACTGCCCTCCAGTGACGGAGCCACAGTTTGTACAGCTGGACTGAACCATAGAAGCTGCAACTGCAAAACTAACACTTTATAATTAGTCATTATTCAGAAACAGACTCTAATTTGTTAACTTTGTCATTTAGGCTACGCTGCAGACATAGAGATATAGATATATATATAATATATATATATATATATATATATATATATATATATATATAATATATATATATATATATATATATATCTATATATATATACCATGAAAAGCCAATGTTACCTGTTGAAAACACGTCAGGAGATCAAAGTAGATTTTTGAATAAACACAGTTGTCTGAATAAATATTGTTCATAAAGAACTTGCTGGAATTATTACATGGAAGTCAAGGACAAATCAAAGCGATCAGCAGATGCCTCTGAAGAAGACTGGCAGTTGACAGTTGAAACATATCAGGGGATTAAAGTGAATTTCCTAAAAACTGTTTTCTGAATAAATGAAACCTTAACATATGATTCACAAAGAGCTTGCTGGAATTATTACACGGAAGTCAGGACACATCAAAGCGATCAGCAGACGCCTCTGAAGAAGACTGGCAGTTGACAGTCGAAACGTATTAGGGGATTAAAGTGAATTTCCTAAAAACTGTTTTCTGAATAAATGAAACCTTAACATATGATTAAAAAAGAACTAGCTGGAATTATTACACGGAAGTCCAGGACACATCAAAGCAATCAGCAGACGCCTCTGAAGAAGACTGCAGTTGACAGTCGAAAACGTATTAGGGGATTAGAGTAAAACATTTTTTCCAACAATGTCTTTATTATTTTTTGCTTTACAACACACACAGTACAACCCTCCCAGGACACACACCTGTGCTTCTGCTTCTTCAAAGAGAATGTCATGTTACTGGAGTGTACAGAGACAGATTAGAGTAATTTACTAAGAAAACTGTTTTCTGTATAAATGAAACCTTAACATATGATTTCATAATGAACTTGCTGGATTATAATTACACGGAAGTCAAGGAGACATCAAAGCAATCAGCAGAGGCCCTCTGAAAGAAGACTGTCAGTTGACAGTCGAAACATATCAGGAGATCAAAGTGAATTTGATTGAGGATCAAAAAAAAGAAAGAAAAAACTAAACTAAAAAAACAACAGCAAAAAGTAGTACATGTACATTCAAAAAGAACTTGCTGGAATCATAACTTACCTGACGTCTCGAATTAAACTCTCTTTAATTATTGGTCAATCAAAACTGATGTTAGGAACATTATATTTCAGTCATCATGGTACAACTCTGATGTATAATTTCATTTTTCTTTCCACTGCCTACCTGTGTGTGTGTTTGTTTTGAAGAAGAGGATGCTTTTAGCTGCATACAGGATGGACAGCGTTATAGCGACAAAGACGTTTGGAAACCAGAGCCTTGTCGCATCTGTGTGTGTGACACTGGAACCGTCCTGTGTGATGACATTGTCTGCGAGGACCTAAAAGACTGCCCCAAACCAGAAATCCCATTCGGAGAGTGTTGTCCCATCTGCGCTGCTGACCAGCCTCCATCCTTTGGTTGTAATTTATTTATCTCTCACCTCTCATAAATAAATTACTGATGACTTTCATATTGTTTTCTTATGGGGGGAGAAAACAGCACACAAACTGAGTGGAATAAATCAAAAGTTGGCTTATCTCAACTTGATTGATTTTGAATCCAGTTTTCTATCCCCAAAGGAAACAAATGATTAGAAATCGACAGCAACAGTAACACATTTCAATGAAACGCTACCTTGCTATGATTTTTTCCATTGCTGGCTCACCTTGGCCCCATCTTGTTTAAATACTTTCTTCTACCCTGAGTATCATGAAAACATATGGGAGTCATTAAGGAAATACCTAAGCCAGGCAGACACAGCTTCACATTACTAGTCTATATCCTCTCTGTGGACTTCTCTGAATCTGATGGCAAGAAAAATCAGCGACACGCCGCAAAAAGCTCAGACATTTAAAAGGAGCCATTCACTACATTTCAAAGAGCCATGGGTTTCCTGGTAAACAAAGAGCCCTATATCCAAACCCAGAGCGCTGACTCTAGAAATATAAACAAAGATTGAAATAAGAGGTGCCACTGTTTGCTGCCTGCTTGTTTAACTGCTTCATACATTGAGATTATCTTTTATTTTAGTTCTTATTTAAGCCTTTCAGATTTTTAACTACGTGTATTTTATGTCATCTTCTTCAGACATCAGTCAATCCAGGGTTAGAGGGGGGCATCTGCAGGACTTGAACCCACAGTTTTCTAACTTATTTCTTAACTTTTTTTTTTGTTATTTTTGTCATAAAAACATCTACATTACCTGCCTTTACTATATTCATCAATTAATTTGCTTGGAAATAGGCCTGGGTAATATATCTAGATTCAAGATATAGAAAGTTTTCCATTTTGGTGATATAGAAAATTACAATGTCACCTATTTCAATATTTTACTTTATTTTATAGCTTATTTTGTATTAAAATACTCATTTTAGGAGTTGCTGCTTTTGCTACAGTTAGATGGATTTCTGAGCCCTAACCCAGACCTTCCCCTAAACAAGCCACATTACAGAACTCACTCACACGTGCTGTCCCTTATAGGAGAAAAAGACAAAAGCGACACATATTGTGCAGCTAAATGGGCCTGCGTGGCATTTTGCATCAGCAAATTAACCAAGAATTGTCTTTCTGGTGAGACTTTATTGAGATTTTGAGAAAAAAAATATCGAGGTATTAGTTTTGGTCAGTTTGTATTTTGCCCATAACGTCCTGAACCTCACACAGCTTTAATCTGGTTTCCTTTCACAGTTTAAAAGATGTGTATGTTAGGTTCATTTTAAAATAGGTCATATTTTAATTTTTCCAAGTACATTTCAGAATAGGGAAAAACAGTTAGCAATACTACCTTTCAGTGCAAAGTTCATGTCCCATGGGAGGTTTGTCTTTGTATTTTGTGGACCGGCCAGGAAAAGCTTCAGCAACTCATAAAGGAATATAGAAGAAGATGACAAGTCAAACAAATCCAAACATCTGTTGAAAATACTCTCAGGTTTATTTCCATTCAGCCACTTACACTTTGCTTTAGTGCTCTCAGTTAAGCTTCAAAAACACAACACTTTCAGCAAATTATACTGCAGGCTAGACTCTGCTTTCTAACATTGCTGCTTTGCTTTTGCTTTGAACTCTTTCTCTGAAATGATGGGCCAACCAACACCTTCCCAACCTTTCTAGGGTTGTGTGACAAATATATGATTTGGTGGTGGTCTTTGGAGTAGTTTAAGTGTGGAAAGTTTGTTTCCCAGTGCAACTGAGTGATCCCAGTGGACTGTTTTTCTGTGATCTGTTGACTAAATGTGATTTCTTTTCCCTTCATGTTCTCCTAAAATTGAATTGCAGGATCACCTGGAGCTAAGGTGAGAATCTGCATAATATTCAAGTGCTGTGTGATATTTTAACGCTAATCTGTGCCATAATATTTAGCGCCAAGTGATAGTGATAGTTAGAACTTGTGATGATCTGTGTTCTTTAAAAGCTTCACTCTCTTATATTACATTTGTTCATTAGTTGTTTCTGATGGAGAACTCTTGTGTTGTTGATAACTGAGAAAAGGAAATGTGGTTCATATCATAACAGCTCTATTATTATTTTTTTCTTCATCAGGGTCAAAAGGGTGAACCTGGAGATATTACTGATGTAAGTTCATATTTGGAAATCTTATGTTGGGGTATAGGAGAATGAGTGAAAGGCTTTTCTTATTTATTCCTAAATCAAAGCTCTATTTCAAAGCCTTATAATAACAACCTTCCATAGAAACTCTTGAGCTCAGCAGAGAAAGACAAATTTCATAAGGAATACAACAGTATGACAGTTTTACACACATGCATGTGCATTAAAGGTTATTGAAATATTAAGGGTGTGCTTTACACTTGTGCTCCAAAGCATGACACAATGACTAATATGTACATTCTTTAAAAGAAAACACTTTAACATTTTAATTTGCAGCAAAAATAATAACTATATGCACAATTTACTGTGTTACCAAAGAGGTAGCAGTAATCAGTAATAGATCTTTTAAAAATTCAGTTAGGATTTGTGCTCTATTAAATAAACACAATTATTTTTTTATAACGTTATAATCAGAATCAGGAGTAGACATTTTATGCTGATAATAATGTATCCAGAGTCTTATTGTGAAAAGCTAAAAGTGGAAGTTGTTGTTCTCCATGTGTGACATTTGATTGCATGAACACTAAGACAATTTATTTTTTTCATTAACTTTGTATGACACAGGAAGTTGCATCAAACATAATAGCAGCCTCAGGAATGAGGTGTATGGGGCATTAAATGGAGACAAATATTTACCCGTACTATGTATTTTTGCACAAAAATGTGTTTGTGAATTTATGTTGATTGTACTTTGAAAGGGTTTGTGTACAAATAGATTTTCTAATTCCACCTCAGCAAAAAATAAATGATAAATAAAATACTTCAGAAGCTCCAGCATGCAAAAGAAAAAAAAGTGTGAGAGAAAGGGAAGAAATGCCTGTTAACCCACTTGTCAGGAAGCGTAAGACAGCCAAAGCTAATAGTAGCTTCATACGGTTCCCATAATGATCCTCACAGACCATCAGAGGGAAATAGCGGCAGCTCGGCACCTGGAAATGCTTTACCCATCAGAGGGAGCACAAGTTCATGGCAGGAAGTAGAAAGTCATTGTTTATCCTACGCTTCTTATAAACCTTTGCACAAAGAAATTAGCACTTACTGTAACTAATGTGCTCTAATGAGAGGAATATAATACACACACGTACACACACACATCTGGTGTGCCTCAGCTTTGATGGTTGACCTAATAATTAAGGAGGAAATGTTATTTCATCTTAAATGAAACACTGTATATTTATTGTTTCCTGTGCTCAGGTTGTAGGACCAAGAGGACCATCTGGCCCAATGGTATGCACTTACTTTTGCTTTTATCCATTTCTTTCTTTTTTTTTTTTAAAGACTTATCAATCTGAGGTAACACCTGACTTTTTCTCCTGTTAACCCAGGGCCCACCAGGGGAGCAGGGACCCCGCGGCCCCAGAGGAGACAAGGGAGACAGGGTTGGTTTGGCACAAGTTCTCAAGAACAAAATTTGTCCTCCTGTATTTTTCACACTCGGGCTGTAAAAAAACCATTGATGAACACTCGCTTCTTTAGAAACGCAGCGTGTCCAGTTGAACGTGATGGTGACCTGTGTGAATGAGTGGGTTGAAGGATCTGTCAGCAGAATGGTAGCCTTTCATTGAGCTACTCAGTCGAATTCATGTCATGTGTAGTTTCCATTAGGCTGTGAGGTCTGGGTTGTTCCACACATGTGAAGCTGTGAGAGACGACAGCATAACCTGAACTGTTGTATCTCTCAGTTTTACAGTATGGAAGCTCACACTGACAGCACCCGCTGAGCTTTAATCACCTCATTAAAACGACTGCAAACGAACATGAAAATAACTGAGGGCAAAGCCGTTGCATTGTATTGTCTTTTTGTTTATACCAATCTAATAGTGCACTGTGTTTAACTTTGGCTATCGGAGCTTAAGCTGCCTTTTGTGTGTTTAGCACATTCTTTGTTTGGGATTCCCTTGCAGGGTCTTTTGTCACTACATGCACAAAGGTATGCAGTGTAGTCTAATTCAGCCTGATAAATCAGCAGAATGCACAGAAACCCCCTTCATTAAGCATTGAAAGCAATAATTGTTGTAACTATTGTAATACAAGGAGGATTTTATCCTTTTAATGTGTCTTGGTTTGTGGAGTTAAGAATGAAATGACTAAATGGTTGGATGAATATCTGACTACTGGATACCTGCTGGTTAGTCATGTTTTCTCATGTCAGTTCAACTGTGCTTCAGGCTTGTTCTTTTTATAAACTGTGCTAATGCTGTAAAGTCCTAATGATTTATCGTATGTACCCCGGAGCTCAGAAATCAATTTATTTTCTCACTTCAAACACATTTGTTTCCCAAAGTTTTTATATTGTTTTTATATTTTACAAAATAATAAGAGTTCCATTTTGATGGATTTATGGACAATTGTTCAAACTCTGCTTTGATAACTTTTGAGATGCACATTTAGAAGCAGTCTAATAGTAACTATTACTTTTTTAAATTTACATACAGTAATTCATTAAAGCAATTACAATGTCTTTGTTTGAATTTGTAATTGCTGCTTGGACGGATTATCCCCCAACGATGAATAAAAAAGTACTGTATATAAGAATAATCTGTATTTTTAATACATTTTCATATTTGTCCTCGTTTAGGGAAGTACTGGTCCTCGTGGCAGAGATGGTGAGCCTGGCATCCCCGGTAACCCAGGCCCCCCCGGACCTCCAGGACCTAATGGGCCCCCGGGCCTTGGTGGAGTAAGTGTCCAATGAACAGTAGAAGTGATGGGCATGTATTCACTGCTAAACACTGATTGAAGACCAAAAATAGGTTCTATGATATGAGGAATAAGCAGGGTTGAAGGAAGTGAATGAAAGCAAAGAAAGAGGCAGAAAGCATAAAAACTATGAGAATTTGCGAAAAGGTAAAATGAGGAGGCAGATAGATGAGAGGATGGAGTGAGGAAGAAACAGAGTAAATAAAACTAAGACTAAAAATAGTCTTTTTGAACAAGTCTGCATTGTCAGTTTCACTGTATTTTTAGCCTGTTGACTTTGTCCTTTGTTGAATTTCACATGAACTTCCTATCTCTCGTCTTCTCCAGAACTTTGCTGCTCAGATGGCTGGTGGTTTTGATGAGAAGGCTGGTGGCGCTCAGATGGGTGTGATGCAAGGACCGATGGTGAGCAAGTGATGATCAGCGCCACTTCCTCTGCAATGTTTTATTTTACAGCACTGCCTTTATTCTGCAAAGAAGCTCCACCTCTGGACCAGGTTTATTGGAAGTCCTTCCAAACACTCCTGAAAGCCTTATCGTAGATGTACAACCGGATGCATCTTTTCTGAAAACCTGCTTGAGACTTTTATGGTTATTATCATATATGAAAACTAGGACTCTCGTCAAGATCAAGAAGAGTGAAAGGACAATGCTGATTGAAGACCAACCCCTGACAATTTTTCTGTTTCGTTAAAAGAGAAAAATACTTTACATTTCTGAGCTTCGATGGAGAATAAACACCTGACTTGGAGCCCATTGGGGTAATTTTTAAAACCATGGAAACAGCCTTTGATCATCTTTTTGTTTCAAGCTCTGAAGACAAAACCACTGTTGATGTGGCTACTGGTATCTGGCATGGCAGCCTGCTGTGGAGTATGGAGCACACTGGGAACTAGTTTGGGTTCAGGGAGCCACAGCTTGGCAGTGCCTGAGGACTCTGGATGCCAGCAGTGGATCACGTCACTACAGCCTGGATCAACCTGTGTAGCTTGACTCTTACTGGGATCAGAACACTGGCAACTTTGAGGCACACACCCAAGCTGGACTTTCTTTCTTTAATTGGACTGGTGTTAAAAAAATCACATGTTGGGATTATAGCGGCATGTACAGGTGTCACATACACATCCTCCCCTCAAACTACCTTTTTAATTTTATCTATATATACACAACCCTTAAAACACACAAATGCCATGAAGATAAAGCGCCTCATTGATAACTTCGGACCTACTGTGGTGAAGTCTTCCCACACTCTCTGAAAGGTGACTTTCATTCCTTTCTGAAGGACCACTGTGCTGGGATGCATTTTTCTTGGCATCAATCCCTGACTTTGGAAGTAGAGGCTCTGTGAAAGCACAACTAGGAAAGGAATTCATTAAAGTGAGGTGTTTTTTTTTTTTTTTACACTCCTGGAAACAGGGATGCCAAGTTCACTATAAACCACGTTGACTTTCAGACGTATTGATATTATTTCACTGCCACCATCCATTCAACACTCCTGGTTTTCTTCTTTCTGTGTGCGCGTGTGTTCCTGTGTTTGTGTGACTTTGTGTGTAAAAATGGAAGAAATGAAGATGATCTCTTCCACACGATGCACTTTGTCTCTTGTCGATCACCGATCCGTGAAGTTAGAGTAGAAATGACCATGTCGTGTTAGTTTAGTCCTAATCTTTTTCACAGGCAGGTAGACAATCACACAAGATATACTGTAGTTGATGAAATGTGACGTCCTTACGAGATAATGTTGGAGGAAGTCATTGAGAGTTTAATCTGTTCTTTAAACACCGCTCATGACCTTTGAACCTTTTATACACACAGCAGGTAGAGAGGTGTGGAAAAAGGAAAGAAACGCTCCGTACACTCCTGATCAACTGCTGACGACTGGTGTTTATGAGAAGTGGAGCGGTTGATGAATGCAAATGATGTGCTTCTGTTTGGCTTCTGCCTAAAATCACATGAAAAAACATCCTATATTGCACCACAAGGAGCGTTGGAATGTGTGCTTTTGTTTTTGTGTGGTTTGAAAGGAGCGTATAGGTGGATTACAGGATGGTCTGTTACATTCATGACATGTTTCTCATCTCATCTCTCTTCCCTCAGGGCCCAATGGGACCCAGAGGACCACCTGGACCCTCTGGATCACCTGTAAGCCCCTCCTCTATTCCTCTAACAGTCATTACACCTTAATCTGCTGTTGTTCTCTTACAGGACACACATTACTAAATCCCATAAATCGAATCTGAATTATTCTGTCTACTTTAGTTACATTGCAAATGTTCCAATATTTAATACCAAATGATCTAACAAATAACACGCTCAAACGCACTGTGTCTAGTTGATGTTTCCACTTTTTTGATAGTTTTTACCCTTGGCCAAACGGTATTGTCATCAGTTTGTCGTCCGTCTGTCTGTCTGTGTGTGTGTGTAGAGTGGTGTAAGTCTTTTAATACAATACCCACCAACTATTCTCACACTAAAACATTGGTACTAATGGGGTGGAATCCAGGTAATGAAAAAAAATTCCGGTCGGTCGATTTTTGGCGAAAAAACAGCGTTTTTGAAACAAACCTTTGTCGTGGAGTGATTTTAAAGAAGGAAAGGAGGTGGACCATTAATACCTTACTGTATGGTGACATTTACTCAGGGCTTTAGATTAGTGCTAAAATCTTTCTGATCTGATCATTCTTGGTGAAAGAATGGCATTTAAAAAAAAAAAACTCTATTTTTGGATCTGCTATTGATTCTGCATTGGTACTAATATGGGGATTCTAGGTAATGAAGAACATTTTTCAGTCGGACAATTTTTGGTGAAAAAACTGCGTTTTTTAAAAAAAGTGTCTATTTTTGGACTCTGATATTCTACCGATATTATAAATGTAATGGATGAACCATTTCCAACTATGAATTCTCTGAAGTGCTTAGCTTGGTCACAATAAATCAATGTAAATACATTATCCTCACAGTTAATATTTTAGGGATTTTTTAAATGTCAGGCCGAGGGTTTTCAAGTGCAGGCACGTTATGTTAATTTGTTGTTTTCCGGAGGAAGGACACACACACACACACCAAGTACCCAGCTGCAGGCCTTCAGGCTTTTTCGTGTGCAACAACACAGACATGCTGTAAATTCATCCCCACCAACCAGGGTGCATGTTGGACCATGCACCCTGCTTTACCTGTCGGGATTTTGGCTCTAACTGCCAGCCTCAGGCAAAGTCTTACAGAGCTATTGGCAATAATGTCACCTGGAGAAGAAAAGCTGATGGCCTGGCATGGCCAAGCTGTGCCGAGATGCTAATATTAGCAAGGTGCACTGTCATGGAGTTATTTGCCATTTACAAGGAGGTTTTGACCGAGATTTTTGTTTTATTTTACAGACTTTATTTGAGAATATGTATATATTTACATTACATGAATAGTAGTGGAAAAAAACCTTGTTATACATTAAATTATAAAATAAATCTTACTAGTTAAATAAAAAAAAACTCTATTGTAACTGCCTCTTGCTTTCAAAGTAAGAATAAAACACATTTCAATCTCCTGCAAAATTAGATGGATTTTTTGTCATTTTTAATTGTTTTTATGTCATTGCCGATACCTGCAACCCACTAAAAACAGGTCCACGACCCACGTAGAGGTCCCAACCCACTATCTGTGAACCTCTGTTTTAGAGTAAGCTTATGTCATGTGTCATTTCCATTCAACATCTGAAAGAAAAATTCAAAACGTGCAAAAACATGTCATTAAAAATAGGCCAAGTTACTAAAATGCACTTTCTGGTATTCACAATAGGCAGTGGTGCATCATTTCTTATCTAAACTTTGATTGTCTTCTATATAAAAGTCTCATCTCAGTCATCTCCTTTTCATATTTCAGGGCCCACAAGGTTTCCAAGGCAACCCAGGAGAGGCTGGAGAGCCTGGACAAGCCGTAAGTATCCGAGCTGGTCCCTCACCTTTTTAAAACCATACTTAGGTTCTGAGGTCCAGTATTGTTAAGGATTCATTAGCCACAGTATGTGTTATGCTGGGGCATTTCCTTAAACAATTTACCCTTTAATAAAGCTTTAATATGTTACTTACCACCAGAAATGTTAAAAATAGTCAGTAACAGTAAAATAACTGCATCGATGACGACAATAACATATATTTCTACCAACCAAGTAAAGTTCGTAGAGCGATTTTTATTACTGCTGTTTTCTATTCTGCAAACTAAAATTCTAAGAATAACCAATCATATATTGGTCCTAATTCTGTTTACCTATAAAAAAAAAATTGTCTTTATAATGAATGCTAATAGTAACAAATGCAGCCTCATGTAAAACTGGGACAAAGGTTTTAGAACAACTGTTCTGAATAAGTATGTGTGCGGCTGCTGTAAGACTAGACTAAAGATAGTCCAGCATAAATGTAAAACTCTGAATTTGAAGCTTATAACAGACTTCAGTGAGAGGAAAGGGAATTTCTGAGTCAGGTGATGTTTTTCTCTACGGCTTCCTGTGCACGGTGCACATCTGTCCTCTAAAAGTCTATTGATTACATGGAGAGCAAGATGGTATCTCACACCAGTTTCAACAGAAATGTTCTGTTGCCTTCTCGAAAAAAAAAATGTCTACAATCTCTATGAATTTAGACAGTTTCAGAGTGTTTTCCAGTCTCCTCAGCAGGTAGATACATGAAAGTCTCCCCACTGCTGTGTTAATCTGATAACTGGAATTCAGCTCAGTAGACTGGGCATTGCTCTGACGTCCTGTTGTTTGAAAATCTACTTCGTTACCAGTAATTAAAATCAAATGGGGTTTTTTTTTTCTCTTTTTAAATCTTAAAGTGACAGATGCAGTAGGGTCAGTCAGACTGTTTGCACAGTCAGCAGAAGTACAGAAGCCATCAAAGCTTTTTAATTAATTTTAAGGCAGATAAGATGGTTAAAAAAATACATATATATATATATATATATATATATATATATATACATGTATTTTTGTCATATATCATTTACTGTATTTGGTTTAATGGGTTTTTCTAAGGAGTTACAGAGTGTTATAATAGTTTTGTCATTGAAATCATTTGTTATTATATGTTTAGCCATTAGTGCGTTATAAATACTGCAGTACTTCACAGTAGGGTAAAAACTTGACCCCATTTTGATTCGAAGAATTTCCCCAAAAACATTTTTTTTTCTTAAGAATGAGTTTTTTGATCATGTTTGTGATAGTGTATTACAAATACAGAGTAATCAGGATTAGTGACAAGTTATGCCAGCTCTGATATTTTTTTTTGACTGCATTTTATTTGAACTACAGCACATTTATATTTGGTGAAAAATATAAAATACAGTTGTATAAGATTGTGTGTTTTAACTTAAAAAAAATTAGTAAATCTGCAAAAAAAAAATTATTTTATCAATTTCTAGACATTTCAGATGACCCCAGATGGGGTTTTTTTGAAAAGATGATCCTGGACAAGCCCCCAATTCCAGCTCAGTCACGTGTTAAAGTCTGTTGAAGTATCACACCGCTCTTCTTTGTTGCCTATTCAGTGTTTATGGGAAAGGGAAAGAAAACTATTTTTGTCGCAGCAAAACATAGTTAAACCCTTTTAGTGCTGCCCCCTGTTGCTCGGGGTTGGTAACTGTGTTTCACCTCTGCTTCTTTTCTCAGGGTCACATGGGTCCCCGTGGTCCCGCTGGACCTCCTGGAAAACCTGGAGATGATGTAAGTGGAACTTTCACATCCTTAAATTCATTAAACTAAACTAGGTGAAGCTACATGTCATTTAGATTAGATTTAATCTGATCCAGGGATGAGAACGTCTCTATAATGTCAACCCAAATTAAAGGGTCAGAAGTTTTATTCCAGTTGGATGGACTCAAAATAATATGATTAGGTTTTCCACTGCTATTAAAAGGAGTGAGTATGTAATCTGGCCACTTCCCTATTGTTTATCCACAATATTGTCAAATAGGGTGAAATCAGGAGGATATTCTGTTTCAGCAGAGCTTTTAGTTTAAAACATGAATATTAGTTCACAATGGTGCCAAATTGTTAAGCATTACATAAATGTATGATCCTGAGGTACATTTCTTCAGCACGGTATTCCTGGGACACTGCGTGACATTGACCAAGTGGTCACATTGTAATAGGAAATCTATAGAATATCATAAGGACAAAAACTAAATTGCATGTCATGTTTTTTTTTTTTGTTTTGTTTAAAGAACAAATACGTTTAATCACATTGCTTTCGTCTCAGACTGACAGTCTTTCTGTTTCTCATTCATATACTCAAATCCTGATTGAAAATGTAACTTTTACTTTATCCACATGATGGCAGCAGATGTGATGTCCAACAATGCACCTATTTAACTAGCAACACATTGGGGTTCCACTGTTGAGAAGCAAAGCATGTGTCTTTGTCGGTCACTCGATACCCCAGCTTCCTCCCACCGTCCTGTATCATATATGTTAGGTTTACTAGAATGTGTTTGTCAGTCTCTGTAATAACCCTGCTGTGACAAATTACCCAGTGGAAAGCAGGGAACGACACCAGCAGAATAAAGCGGGTCGAAGAGAAGACATCTGCCTGGAGAGAGTCAAATTTGAGAAAAAGTGTGTTTTATTTTGAAGGTGATTAAAAAGCATAAGCAAAATATTGGTAAATATTTACATATATATATTATTTTAATTCTACAACATTATCATCTTTTTTGATTTGCACTTTTTGTCAAAATAAATTTGCTTGAATGGAACTTTTACTTTTCGTATATAGCTAATTAACAATGACAGATATTTAGGTAAAAAGGTGTTCTTAGGAAAATCATCATGATTTGATTCTTGAAAATACATTTCAGTATATGTATTCTCATGTCTGTACATGGGGGTTGGGTTTTTAAACGACCCAAAGATACTAGATTATATGGTGTTGTTACTATGTAATCTACTATATTCCTGTATCCCCACCTGTAGGACATTAACTGCAGGGTTAACAGTAAAGTACATTTAATACTACTCAGTCTTTGCCATCAATTATTTTTAGAAGTTTTTGGTGTTTGCTGGTTAACAAAGGGGTAGTTTGAGTCAGGATTAAACCATGTGAAATGCAGTTTTCATACATGAGGGAAAGACCATCAATGTCTGAATGATTATTGTTTGTTGACGTCAATGCCTTCTGGTTTGGTTCTTTTTTAGGGTGAGCCTGGCAAACCTGGCAAATCAGGTGAACGTGGACCTACTGGACCTCAGGTGAGATCACTTTCAGCCATGCTTTTCTCCAAGTCATTTTTAGAAAGATCTGTGCTTTTAAATAAAGAACAACTTCCTTATCTTAGGTCAAAAGTAGGGTATGGTGAACCTAAGGTAAATGTACAACAAGCATTTGTAGTTTTTAAAATAGAAACACTGCAAGAATAGAGACGGTGTTTTTATTTAGTGTTAATTATACATATTAGTTACACATTTCTATCAAAAAGTGATCAAACGTGATTGTAAAAGATGGTTAATTCTGTGACATTTGACTGTAATTGAATAAAATAATAACTAGTGATCTTAAAGTCATGTTAATTTAGTAAATGTCTAAATAAAAAATGGATTTTTGCCTGTAATGTAATCAGATTTTAAAATTCGGGAGTAGATTAAAAATGTCTAAATGATCTTTGAAACTTTTACCTTCCCACTATTCCAGGGAGCTCGTGGATTCCCAGGAACGCCTGGTCTGCCTGGCATCAAAGGACACAGAGTGCGTTTATTATCATAATCACTTTAAACACTATCTGTCATTATTATTATCTTCTTTTTTTTCATTTCTTGCTCAACACTTTGTGCTTTCTCTGACTTTCAGGGTTACTCAGGTCTTGATGGTGTAAAGGGAGAAACTGGAGCTGTTGGTTCAAAGGTCAGATGTCATTTCATTGTAATATTTCGAGACTGTTCGTGTTTTATAGACAAGATCTGATCCAAAATTGTCAGAAAATTCTTTCTGGGTCCTAAAATGTTAATATTAATTAAAATGTACGTTACAAGGCATAAATAATGCTGTATAGGGGTTACATGTCCAATCTGAAACATTCTTTGAGTCATATTTACTAATTTTTGTAAATAGATGCAAATGTGTAAATATTTTTAATACAGTGAGTAAATGGGATAAAGCAAGGTCTCATGTTCTCAGTCCTGATGGAGGAATCTTCTTTCTTTATAGGGTGAGGCTGGAGCTCCTGGAGAAAGTGGTTCACCTGGTCCCATGGTGTGTACTCCATAACATCACAACAAGAGCTCATGTGCAAACAAAAATGTTGTGCTAATGCTTCTTTTGGTTGCATAGGGACCTCGTGGTCTGCCCGGTGAGAGAGGACGTCCTGGATCCAGTGGTGCTGCTGTATGTTCACCTTTCATTCATTTCCTCCTTTGTGCATTTCATGAAAGACGGTTTAAATGTGTTCATTTGTTTGACTTTGTAACTTTTGTTGTAGTCGTTTACTAAAGCTGAGGCTGTAGTTGCATGAATGCACATTATTTATTATCTCATCATATACTCTGATCTCTTCAGGGAGCTCGTGGAAACGATGGCCTCTCCGGTCCTGCTGGTCCTCCAGTAAGTATTCCTACACAGATGGAAACATAAAAAAAAAAATAAAACATTTGTTTCGTATCATTTTGACCTCACGGTCCATAAGGACGCTCCTTTTAAACTGTATTATATTAGATTGTAGATCAAGAAACTGTATTATTCTACTTCACCCTCTTGTAGAATAAAATAGAATAGAATAGAATAGAATACGCATTTATTGATCTCACAAGGGAAATTCACTTTTGCAGCAACATAATAATGCAAGAGTATATTGTAGAAACAAAAATAAATATTAACATAAGATAATAGTGTAAAAGGTAGAGCTGTAGGTCAGACATAAGTTAGTAAAAAAACAAACAAAAATAAAACAGAAACAAACAACAAAAACTATGCGCAAATAAAACTAGGTCTCTTTATGAGAAAAATGATGGAATAGCGCACATTTTCAGATGATTTCTGCACTCCGAACTTAAAAAAAACCTTCACATTATCATGTAATCCTCAAAATCTGATCAGTAGTTCATCATTGTATGGTAATCACATCATCCATGACCAAAACATGTCCAATTAAATTCATTTTATAAGATTATCTGCTTTCAAATTTCTTTTTTTTTCTTTTTTAATTCAAATTGAGTTAAAGCATTATAACTGATCTGAGTGTTTTACACACATACACTATTGACTTTCTCCTGCAGTGTGACATTGAAAGCCCACACCTGGTAATGTTGGTGATTAACTGTTGAACTGTCTCTGTAGGGTCCTGTTGGTCCTGCTGGAGCTCCAGGATTTCCAGGCTCCCCTGGATCTAAGGTAAGACACAAAATCAAATTTATTTTGCTTCTTTATTTAGTTTTTTTTTATTATTATTTGTAGGTGTAAGACCCAGAAATAAACGTGTTCATACACTTACATTTTTCTTTAAAAAGTTGAGGAAAGCCAATGAAGAAAAGCTAAAAGAGAGGCTTTAGATTTTTGTGATAAATTGGCTGCAGTGAGCTGAGGGTATTCTGAGAGGACAAAATAAAACGCTTTAGTGGAATCAGAGAAGGATATGCTTCACTGAAGTTTGCTTTGAGCTCCCATCTGTTTAGAATCTCTGGGGCGAAAGGGTTTGGGCTTGTTATTCTCCTTCTGTCACCCCCACCCCCTCACTGTCATATTTATCTTCTTTTTGCTTTATGTTATTATTTCTCTGCATGTATGACAGGCGGACTCAGCTTAGTGCACGGGTGTCCTCTGCTGGTGGTTTAGATTTCTTCTCTTTAAGTTCTATAATTGTTTGTCTAACCTGTAGAGGGGACAGAGATGCATCTATGTACTGTAACACACACGTGTCAAACTCAAGGCCCGGGGGCCATATTTGGCCCTTTAGAACATCCATTTCAGCGAAACCATGAGTTATTGTGTCAATTGCAAACTAATTTAGTTGTACATTTATCCATAGCAATACATAAATTCAATAAAACTCCACAATATTAGCAGGGCTCACATTTTCCCCACGTTTATATCACATGATGGCAGTCATTTTTAATCACAAATTATTAAAAGAGCTCTGAATTTTTTCAAAATCCTGCAATTTTCTTAAAAATTATCTCACAAAATTTCCTCAACTTACATAAAAATGGGTCACAAAATCAAATAACATGAAAGTGAAGATCCTGCAGGGACCGATATCTGTCACTTATTGGTTTTATATCCTCAGTGCCGTACAGATTTTATAATGAATGTATACGTGGAAGCGCAAACTAGAGCACAATAATGATTAAAATACTAATTTTCCACTTCAGATCAAACTACTTCGTATTTTGCCCCTGAAGTCAAATGACTTTGACACCCCTGACGTATGAGGTCACACGTAGCAAACAGTGCTGTGTGAAAAGTCGTCTGAGTAAGTTTGTAAAAGCACAAACTCGTCCAACCTGCCTGCGTCTGCTGATAAACATAGCCTAATAAAAATCTTCTCTTGTTCAATTCTGAGTCTTATGAGAGTCCAGCTTTAAAAAGTTTAAAGGATCCTAAACTTTAACAGTAAAAACAGGCACACATGAAAAACATCACTGTTACCTGAACTTCAGCTGAGGAAACTTATTAGCTTTAAAAAGCTGAGATATTCTTGGGTGGTGACAAAAGAAAAAAGCTACTGGTCGTTTCCTTTCTGACACAGCCTTGTTCCTGATTTCACAGACAAACGTAAGTCATACTGTTACATCCGCAAAGTCAACAATGCAAAGGAATTCCATTCACCACTAGGAGCTTGCATAACGTCAGTGTGGTGAAAGTTCTGGGTTGTAAAAGGAGGAGAACAAGAATGTTGACCTTCCTTTTTAGCTGTAGAGTCTACTGTCTATTAGCATAGCACAATGTAATGGGAGCTGAGATAATGGGAAAAAATATGGTAAGCATGTCGTTTGTGACCAGTTTGAATGATGCACAGCTGAAACTTACAGCACTCTAAAGCATGTATTTATCTTCCATACCTATTTCTTCCAGTTAGATTTCAAATGCCTGCCTCCCCATTTTATTAGACAGGACATCTGATGATTTCATAGTTTTGGCTTTATCTTATGCTTCATTCCAACCAGTTAACGGGAGATATTTTAATGGTTTTGAGAGTGTGGGAGTGTTTTCCCATCCTGTGTATTTCTTACTAAGTGATTTGTCTGTGGGATTTTCTATCTTCCTAATCTGACCAATAAAAAATGTGTGTCACAGATACTGATACTAGGTCTAGGTCTTAACCCATTATCGTCAGTGAGCTGCTGAATTATTTGACTTTTCAGTAATATCTCCCAGAAACTTCAATATTGTACAATGTAATTGAACTGAATTATCCAAATTAGGACGACACGCCTGCTTTGTATTATGATTTCTCTTCTGTTGGACACTTGAAATTTTTTATTATAAATCTTTGTGTTTTGTCTTGTGGAAGTTTGTAAGCAGGCTTAGGCATAATAAGTATGAACTTCAGCCTAAACCCTTTTGGTCATGCTGTACACAAAATTATGGAAATGTTTTGATTAATGTTTAATGGAATGAAATGACCGAATAAAAAGCTACTACTACAAGAATTTGAACCTCCACCAAGCGCCAAATATCCTCTTTGAAAAATATTGGCAGTTTACTAGATCAGTGATGCTGATCATGGTATTATGATCATTTACACTATAAACGCTTGTGAGAAATGCCTATCCCAATTAATAACGATACAGTAGGTCCAAATGTATGGGCGGCCCCATGTTTTAGGGAAAAACGCAATGGAATGCGCAATCTGGATTAAACTCAATCTGGATTAAACTCAGTGTGGTAAATGAGAAACCAACTCGACATAACTGAGTCAAATCTCATAACAATCAGTGAATTGCGAGTCAAGATATGATTTTTTTTAATTTTGCCACTGATGAGAGATGGAGATTTTTCTATTTTTTAAATTGATCCAGAATCAGTATATTTCAGTATCAGTATAACACAATTATTTAACAAATAATTATGAATACAGGTCATGGGTCATGTTTTGTCATTCATAAATGAGTTCATAGTGATTATTTTGAAAATGAAGTTTTTAGTGTGAAATAAATCCGACTAAATTTGTATGTTCTGTGTCATGTGAGACTCTTTTTTTAGGTCATCCTGTACATAACAAGAGAGGTGTCATTGTTATGGATTTTTATGATAGGTTTTTGAAACTTTAGGTTTGAGTTTGTGTTTATTTTATTTAAAACAGGGACAATATATATTAATGAACATAAACATAGTCCCTTCGGCAGGTTGATGTTAACAACATAAGATAATAAAATCAGTAACAACAAGTAAAAAAGTTTGCCTTCATGGCCAGTATGAGCAGGAGGAGTAATTACAGAGAGAGAAAACGTGTCCTTAAAAACATAATAGGACAGAAAATAAGAAAGAAATCAAGAACAATGAAACATTATCGTGGATCATGAAACATACAGGCCAAGGGTCAGGGAAACACGCGTATTTCACTAGTGTTCAATGCTAATATTAGATATCGAAGAGCTGATTAAAGTGCGGAGTGCTTAAATGTTAAAGTGTTAGGTATTTTATTTATTTATTTATTTATTTATTTATTTATTTGAATTAGGACAATGCATATTCATCAACATGTCAGCACAGAGCAACAACGTAAATATGCCGGAGTTAGCGCAATGACTAATTTTCATCCGTTGTCCTAAGGCAGGTTAGTACAGTAGACATTCAACAGGACACGATACATAGAATACATAAATCACAGGACATTACACATTACAAGCAGACCATAAACAAGTTACATATAGGTTAAGATTAAGACTTTGACGTCCAAGGAAAAAAGCGAATTATCTAACTGTGAGTGCATGTCTGGTTAGTTTTCAACCATTGTTTGAGCGTAGTTTTAAATGCTGAATAGGTATCACAGTTTCTAACATGGGCTGGTAGCCTGTTCCATGACTGTGTGATAGACCTGTGCCTTTGTACGTTGCGGTCACCTCTGGTCAATGCTCTGGTGTTTACTCGACTGCTATTTTTTTTACTTATAAAATCCATCAACGGAGGGGGAGCATATTTATTTAAAAATGAAAATATTAATGGGTAAGAGGGAGTAGTAGTAATGATAATAAAGCAGTGATGTTTATGTATGTACTCAGTAGAAATTACGGATGGTATACAAATTTAGCCACGGTTGTGTTGTTCTTCCAATAGCCAAGCTTTAAGATGTTTGGTGAAAGAAGTCAGAGTCTGGAGTTCACGTGTTGTGTTTGGTATTGAATTCTAGGCGTGAGAAGCACCAACAGAAAGAGTGGCTTGACTCTTTCTAAAAGGAATTACACAGTCACCTCTAGAACCAGCTCTTGTTGATCTGTTTGAGGTTTTTTTTTTCACAATTTCTTGTAACAGAGGAGATACTTTGCCAGGTTTGTAAGTGTTATCTATTTTTTATATATAAATATATAATTTCATCCTTTTTAAGAAGAAGTGTCCCAATTGTGAAATATGTGGTAATGTAAATATATGCAGTGAATAAAATCTGTTAGGATCAGAAAAATACAATCGTAAAGTAACCTCTACAAGCAGGAAAGGGACAGAGTAATCCTTTTAGTTTTACTCTATTGATGTACATCCTAAAAATTGATTAATGATATCCAATCACAAATCATTGCAGTTTGAAGATTTTAATAGTTTATGAAGTTTCATCAGATAAAGTCAGAAGTTTCTTTTCTCGTTGTCGCTACACAGGGAGAAGCTGGACCTACTGGTGCTCGTGGCCCTGAAGGAGCTCAGGGATCTCGTGGAGAATCTGGCACTCCTGGATCACCTGGACCTTCTGGTGCTTCTGTAAGTGATAAAGATTAAAAAATAATAATAGTTGCATTCTTATTAAAGTAAAGTATGAAGCTTAACCTGTTTTCTCTCTCTTTAACAGGGTAACCCTGGAACAGACGGAATGCCTGGAGCTAAAGGATCAGCTGTAAGTGATCTGACCCGAAAATTAGGATGTCAGTTTTATTTCTATTAAACAGATGTAACCAAAGTATCACTGCATCGGTTATTAAGTGTTATTATTAGTGCTTTAAGATTGAGTTTTCAGTGCAACATCTTTGCCTTTTCCTCACATACCAATCAATAACTCCTTTCTCTATGTTTGTAGGGTGCTCCTGGGATTGCTGGGGCTCCTGGTTTTCCCGGACCTCGGGGACCACCCGGACCTCAGGGAGCAACTGGACCTCTGGGCCCGAAAGGAACATCAGTACGTGCTCACTGAATCGTGCATGAACAATAAATTAAACTTTTTTATTCCACCCCACAGTCTTTTAAAGTCCGAAAGCCATTAGTGGCTCATAATTCAAGCACATTTACAACCGTCTTCTGTCTTTGTTTCTTATTCCAACTTTATAAATGAATACTGTGTTACTGTGTAGGGGGACCCAGGTATTGCAGGTTTCAAAGGTGAAGCTGGACCAAAAGGAGAAATTGTGAGTATTATTAATATTATTAACAAACGAAATAACAAACTAGTCTTTTTCTGTGCTTACAATCTGCAACAACGTTGTGTTTTCAGGGACCTACCGGTCTCCAGGGACCAGTTGGTCCTCAAGGAGAAGAAGGAAAGAGGGGACCCAGGGGTGAGCCTGGTGCTGCTGGACCACTTGGGCCTCCTGGAGAGAGAGTACGCAGCAACAAATTCACTACAAACTTCTTCTAATATAGCTTTAAAGAAGCCAGCTAAAGCAAACTGTTGACTGAAGGCCGGAATACTATATACTTGTAAAAATTAAGGATTATTTAAGATAACAATTATTGTAATCACAGTATAAATTATAATTAGAATGATAATTAAAAAAAGGCTTTGGGAATTTTAAAAAATTTCTGCTATTAATATGTTTTGATGGCCACCGTCATCAATGATGATCATTAGTCGGTTGAAGCTTTTGTTGTTTTTGTTATTTTTAAGTTATTCATTATTTGTGTTTTGTGTTCAGGGAGCTCCTGGTAACCGTGGTTTTCCTGGTCAGGATGGTTTGGCGGGTCCTAAGGTGAGTAGTAGTTAAGCTTCACACAGACTCCTGGAAAAAGAAAATAGGAGTTGGTAGTCCATGTCTAAATATGTTCAAATTCAAATCACCACACATTAACTATCACTGCAAATTACAATAAAAAAAATACTTGTTACTCATTGAAACATTGTATTTAATATTAGCCCTTCCCGTCTGAACATTTGTTCAACATTATTAAGTGTAAATCATCTTGGTGTGCAGAAGCTACAGCAATGATGCTTTCACCAACAAGCCTCACTAAACATCGTAATACTAACAAAGTTATATGTGTTTTTTGCCTGAGGTTTGAACACATTTTTTCTGATTTAAATGTTTCAGGAATAAATTTTAAAAAAAAAGCTCATATCGTGTTGCACTCTAAATTTTGTGAACTTTTAAACTATTATTGTTTTATAGGTTGTTAATAAAACACATACAAATAGATTAAGAACCTATTTAAAAGTTTTGAAATAGTATTTCTGCATCCATCAAGTGAAGTTCTTTTTCATGACTCAGTTTGAACTTTAATTTCAGGTGTAAAAAAGTTGTGTCCTAAAAATAGAACGTAACAGTTAACACAATATCAACTAATGTCAACATAGAGTAACACATAAAACTACTACATGTGACCACAAGGTGGCAGTGTTCATATCCTACACATGCTGACATAACCAATGAGTTGTATCTCCTCTCTTGACTATTTGTAACTGGCCCTGTGTTATATTTCAGGGTGCCCCCGGTGAGCGTGGACCCTCTGGAGCCGGTGGTCCCAAAGGTGCCGGTGGTGACCCAGGTCGACCTGGAGAATCTGGCCTGCCTGGTGCAAGGGTATGTCTGCACTAAGTGATGTATTGTTCTGTAGGAATTCATTAGAAAAGTCAACCATGCAGCTTGGTTTGAAATAACAGTATTTAGTCCTAGACATAAGCAACTGGTGGCTCGGGGGCCACATGTGGCCCTCGGTCTAATTTTGTGTGGCCCCCAAAACAAAATTGTAATTCAGGAAGTTGGAAGTTATATGAAGCCCAACATAACACACAAACCCCAGAAACACAGAAAATGACAGCAAAATGCACAAAATGTCAACAAAAGTACACAAAATGATAACAAAGACACACTTAACAAACACTTAAACATAAAATGACTACAAAAACAACAACATGTACAAAAGGACTTCAAAGATACACAAAATACCAAAGAAATTGCACAGAATGACAGAAAAAATACACAAAAATAACACAATAACACTAAAAATAGGACAAAACACACATAATGAGTTGAAAAACACACAAAACAGGCAACAACTATTCGCCATATTATCAAGAAAATAGACAAAATAAATTAAAAACACAAAGAAAACCCACACAAAAGGACTATAAAGACAAAACCCTTTGTTTTTTTCCTGTATTAATGCTCAGATTGGTCATTATTCTAAATGCTAACATAAATGTTGATCATGTGGCCCTTGTTAGATAGAAGTCGCCCATCTCTGCTCTAAGATGTGACATTTTTTACTATGAACCCGTTCACACTGAGTCAAACTGTGCAGAGATGAAAAGCTGACTATTCATATAAATAGCAATGTGGAGACAATTTTTGAATACTTTGAAGGCAACGTATATCAAACAGCACACAGCATACAGACATGTACAGTAGGTGGTGTGTTAAAATGTTTGCACCGCTGCTTGTTAACATGTATTGAACGGAGCCAGTTAGTCCCAGTCGCCTTGTCTTTATGTTTCTTATGGTGCTGAACGTTTGATGTACCTTTCATTAGCGCATGTGTGTATTACAGTAGTCACGAGTGATGACTCATTCAGCTGTGGGTGTGTGTGTGTGTGCGTTTGCGTGTGTGTGTGGTCAACGTGTGACAGGGTCTGACTGGACGCCCTGGAGATGCTGGACCACAAGGCAAAGTTGGACCTTCTGTAAGTGCTGCACTTTAGTGAAAGACAATAATTGTGTACAGACTGTAATTTGTACTTGGTTCAAGCACGCCATGGATGTGACCGAGATACACAACAGTGCACTGATCCACTCATCGTTCTGTAGCCTAACACTTACGTAAAGGATATTTTTTATTTATTTATTTTTTTTAATCAGTTTTGATATATAATGAGAAATAATTTAATTGCACAGAAAATGCCCAAATCATGGCAAATTATAATTATTTTGAATTCAAGGCTCACATTTCTCTGTCTGTAGATGTAGAGGCATGTATTGATATACTCCTTATGTAATTACATTTTTTTTTTTAAAAAAAACTCTTTATTCACATGTATAAATAACTACAACCATAAGTATAGCAACTGACATCAAGAAGCTGATTTTTTTTCTTGCTGTGAGTTGTTAATGCTTTCTCGTTTGTTAGTTGTTTTTTTTTTTTCATTACATTATCAGTTGTATTTAAAGCTTATATCTGCTGTATATATCTGAGAGGCTTCAGATGCACATGTGAACAAAGGTAGTAAGGAAAGGAGTTATTTATGCTTGTTCAGGTTTACGTTCCTGGGATTTACAATACAATGACTCAAGATGAGAACAGTGGGCATTTTAATTGTGCTCATGTTTAGCTTAGTTTAAAATCTTATGTGTTGCCTCCGTATGAATCATAAATCACATTTTAAAATCTTGATTCTGTTTTTTTTTCTTTCCTTTCTTTTTTTTTTTTTTTAATGACAGTTCTTTTTTTCAACTATGGTCTTTATTTACAGGGAGCTTCTGGTGAGGATGGTCGTCCTGGACCTCCTGGACCACAGGGCGCCCGAGGACAGCCAGGTGTCATGGGATTCCCTGGACCAAAGGGAGCATCTGTAAGTGCAAACTTGTGTTAATGTTGAAGATGTTAAAAATGTTGAACCATTTTTATTATCGCCCAGCAACAAAATATGGAAGGGGGATAAAGGTTTGAGCTCCGTCCGTTCGTCAGAGTTAAAGGGGACAGCTTTTCTCAGAAACTGTTTAAGATAGGATAACCAAATTTGGTGTGTTTAGGGTATCAATACCTTGATGGTATTCGAAAATGAGAAGCCCGCAATTATTTTTTTCGGAGTTATCAGCCTTGTTCCATTATTTTTACTCTGTTCGAGGTATCTTCAAAGGGAACAGCTTTTCTCAGAAACTGTTTAAAATAAGGTAATGTAATTTGGTGTGTAGCTTCAAGGTATCAATACCTTGATGGAGTTCGAAAATGAGAAGGACTCAATTATTTTTTCCGGAATTACCGCCCTTGTTCCGTTTTTTAACTCTGTTCGAGGTATCGTCAAAGGGGACAGCTTTTCTTAGAAACTGTTTAAGATAGTTAGTAATTTTATATTCTGATGTGATCAGAATCAGAATCAGAATCAGAATCAGAATCAGAAATGTTTTATTTGCCATGTACAGTTTTAAGGACAGTACAAGGAATTTGACTTGGTGGTTGGTGCACAAAACAAACAACAAAAAGAAATCAAAACAAAACAACAAAGAACAACCCAGCAACAATAATAATAATAATAATGATAAATATAAAGGATGAGGGATAAATAAAGGATAGATAGAGAATAAAGGATAAATAGGATAAATATAAATATATATATACAGTGCAGCAGATATCAAGCTGGTGGAGGTGGTGATCGGGTGGGGGGGGGGGGGGGTTCAGTGGGTGACTTGGGGTGTGTTCATGTGGATGGTGGCAGAGGGAAAGAAGCTGTTTTTGTGTCTGGAGGTTCTGGTCCTGATGGACCGAAACCTCCTACCAGAAGGGAGAGATTGAAACAGTTTATGACCGGGGTGGGAGGGGTCGGCCACAATCTTTCCTGCACGCCTCAAAATCCTGGAGGCGTACAGGTCCTGGAGGGAGGGCAGATTGCAGCCGATGACCTTCTCTGCAGAGTGGATTATACGCTGCAGTCTGGCCTTGTCCTTGGCCGTAGCTGCAGCGTACCAGATGGTGATGGAGGAGCAGAGGATGGACTGGATGATGGAGCTGTAGAAGTTCACCATCATCTTTGTTGGCAGACTGAACTTCTTCAGCTGCCGCAGAAAGTACATCCTCTGCTGAGCTTTTTTGATAAGAGAGCTGATGTTCAGCTCCCACTTGAGGTCCTGAGTGATGATGGTCCCCAGGAAGCAGAAGTACTCCACAGAGCTCACTGTAGAGTCTCCCAGGGTGAGGGGGGTGAGGGGGGCTGGGTTCTTCCTGAAGTCTGCTATCATCTCCACTGTCTTTAAAGCATTGAGCTCCAGGTTGTTCTGGCTGCACCAGGACACCAGCCGGTCTGTCTCCCACCTGTAGTCAGACTCGTCTCCATCAGCGATGAGACCGATGATGGTCGTGTCGTCTGCAAACTTCAGGAGTTTGACCGACTGGTGAGAGGAGGTGCAGCTGTTGGTGTACAGGGAGAAGAGCAGAGGAGAAAGAACACAGCCCTGAGGAGATCCAGTGCTGATGGTCCGGGGAGCAGAGATGGTTTTTCCCAGCTTCACGTGCTGCTTCCTGTCAGACAGGAAGTCTGTGATCCACCTGCAGGTGGAGTCTGGCACGTTCAGCTGGGAAAGCTTGTCCTGAAGGAGAGCTGGGATTATTGTATTAAAAGCAGAGCTGAAGTCCACAAACAGGATCCTGGCGTAGGAGCCTGGGGAGTCCAGGTGCTGGAGGATGAAGTGGAGAGCCAGGTTTACAGCATCGTCTACGGACCTGTTGGATCTATAGGCAAACTGCAGGGGGTCCAGGTGGGGGTCGGTGATGTCCTTGATGTGGGAGAGCATGAGGCGTTCAAAGGACTTCATGACCACAGATGTCAGAGCGATGGGTCTGTAGTCATTAAGTCCTGTGATCCTCAGCTTTTTAGGGACAGGAACGATGGTGGAGGCCTTAAAACAGGCTGGTACGGTGCATGTCTCCAGTGAGGTGTTAAAAATGTCTGTGAACACTGGAGACAGCTGATCAGCACAGTGCTTTAAGGTAGAAGGAGAGACAGAGTCCGGTCCACAAGCCTTACGGGGGTTTTGTCTCCTGAAAAGTCTATTCACATCTCTCTCTTTGATGGAGAAAGGTGTCTCTGTAGGAGGGGGGGAGGAGGGGGGGAAGATAGGGGAGAGAGCCTCTGTAGGCAGCTGGGGTGAAACTGTAGCTTTGATGTGGGGGGTGAAGGTGTTGGAGTGAGGCTGGTCAGAGGTGTGAGGAGGGTTGGAGTCAGGTCTGTCCCATAATGTTTTCTTATGTATACATCTAAGTACTTAGATAATAGGACATTTAGAAAAAGGCTGAGAGTTACAATGAGAACCAATCTGGCCGGGGACGTTGATGACTATGTCTTCTTGTTCCTGTTTGTAAAAGGCCTGGTTCTCAAACTTTTTCTGTTGTGCACCCTTTGAAAAAAAAAAAAAAATGTAACCCATCTTCTTCAAAACTCATGAAGATAACATGAAATGTTCAATCACATGTTTTAGAACAGTAATATTAATGAATGACATCACAGAGGTGCGTACCACAGTTTGAGAACAACTTTCTTTGTCTAATATGATCATCCTTTTCACAATGCACCAGGGATTTAATCAGCACTTGTTTCATGCTGCTCTGTTGGTTTTAGGGAGAACCTGGGAAGTCTGGTGAGAAAGGGCTGCTTGGAGCCCCTGGTCTGAGGGTGAGTCCACCTTTATTTAGAGACGTTAACATACATCTACGTTGTTGATTATAAAGCCTTAAGATATTTTACACAGTTGCCATAAAACTATGTTTCATATTGGTTTCTGAATGTGACTGATAATAAACAACACATAAGCATAACATGTCTGTGTACAAATATCTTTACGAGAATTTTCATTTGTGAATTTTCTTGACAATAGATTTAAATTTAAATTCTATGCATTAATAATGTTCTAAAATACTATTAGGTTGGCCATTGCTTCATTTGTGACTAAACTGTTGGTATCATTCTGAATCTATACCTATCCTCCCCCTCAGGGTCTGCCTGGCAAAGATGGAGAAACTGGCTCTGCTGGACCCCCAGGTCCTGCGGTGTGTACCTCTATAACCTCCCATCTCTCCATATATAGCTGCAGAACCGATATTATCTAACTCCTGTTTCAGCCTACACTTAGAAGCAGTCTTCAACACATCCATCATCCAGTCATTGTAAAGGGAAACACAAAGTGCTGTTCAAAAGCCTCCAAATACTATCAGATGACTCCAACACTTAGTTGCAGCATGTCTCATGTTTTAATCGATGTTTTTCTTTATATATATATACATTATTAATAGCACTTATAGGGTTAGATTGTTTACTGCACCCAGAGCTGGAAGTCAGGAATCTAATCTTATGATAAGATATTAAATCCATCTATAATGATTTTTTTTTTTTCCAGGGACCTGCTGGAGAGAGAGGAGAACAAGGACAGCCTGGACCCTCAGGCTTCCAGGTGAGCCAGTCAATCCTTTACCTCAGCTGACCTGGTTCAGTTAAAGAGAACAACTCATACACTTACAGTATGTGTGCAAAAGCTCATTGCTACCTGTTTAAAACTGTGCCAAATAAATTGAATCACTGACATTGTGGAATGTGTGACATTGAATGAAAAAAAAATATAGTGAATAATTGAGGCCATGTTGCCTAACCATTGATGTGAGAAGTTATCAAGCTATTTAGAGATTGGTGGGTGTTGGTGTGACTTGCATTTCTATAGTTGTGTCCCCAGTTTATCACATGCGAGAAAAGGTCATTTGGTTCAACTGTTTTGATTTCATTTTGTTCTTCGTTTATTTCTGCTTTTCCGTACATATCTATTTATTAATTCATTTTTTTAGTATAATAATTGAGGACTACTATATGTTTTGGTTTTTTTTCATGACTATTTCAGACAATTTATGCCATTCTTTTTGTCTCTCTGACTATTTATTGTATTTCTTCTGCTGGAGGCTGAGACCTCCGACCACACTTTAGTTGTGTGTGTAAAGAAGCATATGCACAATGACAATAACATTTGATTAGAAAACAATGTTGTTGCCTTGACGTATCAAAGCTACTGGTTTGCTGATGCTGGGTTTTCTTCCATCCTTTTTACAGGGTCTGCCTGGACCTCCAGGTCCCCCTGGTGAAGGAGGCAAGCCCGGTGATCAGGTAAGTTTTTTTTTTTTTTCTTAAAAATATATAGTCATCTTACCATGGAGATAACACTAAGAAAATACTAATGTGAACTTGTGAAATGTAAGAACAGTTGCATATTAAGATTCCAATTTAGAGTATGGTAGCTTTATTGATCCACACACAGAATGCCCCAAAACACCTGAAAAATAGTGCAATGAAGAAGATAAATATAACAATACAATAATAGAGGCTATATATGTATAGGATTAGAGATAGAAAATATATATAGAAAAATAATATAAAAAGAATTGATGTGATTATTTTTATGAAAATAGAACCTTTAGGTCAATATACTATGTTTTCATCCAATTTAAATATGTATTTTATGTTGCCCTACAGTTATTATCATCTTTGAGGACAGATGCTTACTATCTTTATTTATTCCTAATATGTTTTAATTTGTCTGATGCATTTTGTTGCTCACTTTCAGGGCGTCCCTGGAGAGGGTGGTGCAGCAGGTGCCACTGGACCCAGAGTGAGTCTCCAGTTGGTTGCTCCTTTGTCCAGCATATTATCAAACATGTTGTTAATTATTGCTGTGTCATTGCTCAGGGTGAACGAGGTTTTCCTGGTGAGAGAGGAGCTGCTGGTTCTCAGGGTCTGCAGGGACCCAGAGGTCTGCCTGGGACACCAGGAACTGATGGGCCGAAGGTGAGTCCAGCAACCCTGAATCTCTGTTTAATTAAACACGGCTCCCTTAGGTGCCCTTAGCTAACTCTGTCATCTCTGATAATGCTAATTGTGTGTGTGTATGTGTGCACATGTGTAGCCTGTTTAATGAAGTTTAAAAATCCTGACCCATTTTGTAAATTATTATTTTTTTTTTTAATTTCATTTCCTTGTTGTTTTGACCTGATTGCCTGACTGTTCTTAGTAGCTTTCATTAAACTAAATGCTTTGTTTGTATTTGTAACTTTGATCATTTTACATCATGGGAAAAAATATTCATCCTTTAACCCACACTAATATTTGCAGCAGCTATTTGTATGAGATAGAGGTTCATTTTATTCTTTAAAGGGTACCTGTAGTGGAAATGTATATAACAAAACATGTGTTTAATGTATTATCAATAAACAAACTATGAGCACCTTTTATATATATAAAAAAAACACATTAAAAGGAATTTTTAGCACGATTTTATACTTTGGTACATGAACTATGGATGAACTATGCATAAACTGTACTTGTTGGTACCTTTGACAGCAGGAGGGCAATTCCGTAAACTAGAACTTTTGGAGTTTTGTGATGAGGATGATGAATTTAAATAAGTTGTGCACGACATCCGCAAAAAGTTAGAACAACTGAGATTTTTTTTACCCTGCAAGGATCCACATATATGATCTATTACAAAAGTCCCTTTTCACCTTTCATGTCCTATAATCTGTGTAGATCCATACTCTTACTATTTATAAGAGTATACGACATCTGACCAAATCTGAAAAGCTATCGTTATTACATTATTTCCTGTGGTTTATCGTGCGTTTTCACTCCCATAGATATTCATCAGCTCTGCTTCCGACTCGTGGTTTGTTATCTGGTCGGGTTATTGGTTTCCTTAGCCTGAGGATGAGGATAAGGCTGGGGGTTTAAGACCATTTAGGACTGCTGCTGGGTTATTGATATAGAAAAGCAAAGGTTTAAAAAAAATGTAATTAATTGTGGAAAGGCTTGTTTAACATAGGCTGCAGCTAATGCGAGCTATACAGCATCATCACTGTGGTAACACTGTGATGATGGAGAGATAAGCAGCAGTGTGTGATTGTGTCTGATCTCCTGTTTAAAGCTGCTGCTGATAAGCTGCATGTGGTTGGAGCATAGGTTACTTAGGAACTGACAGTTTTGTAGTTATTTTTTTATTTTTCAAAATGTAGAAACGAGTAAACTTTTGACCCTCATTTTCCTGGTGAGATTATTACCTGTGAGATTCGATTTCACTGTGAAATTATAAAAAAAATGTGTACCGTATATAAGCATGAAGCTGTCACATCCCAGCAAATATTATTATTTTCTCCTTCTCTTTATCTCTGCAAAAACCAATCCTCTGCTATTTCTGACCTTTAATAGGGAGCCATTGGACCTGCTGGTGGTGCTGGAGCTCAGGGACCCCCCGGACTGCAAGGTATGCCTGGAGAGAGAGGAGGTGCTGGCATTCCTGGACCAAAAGGAGACAGAGTGAGTCATCAGGATAGATTTTCTATTATTAATATTTCAATCTAATTCATTAACTTCTCGGTCTTTCTTTGAAATATTTAGGGTGACCTTGGAGAAAAAGGCCCTGAAGGCGCTCCTGGAAAAGATGGCGGTAGAGTAAGTAACCGAATCACATTCGAATCACATGAAACAATGACAGCAAGTGTGAATTCATTCATTCTTTAAGTACCTTTAGATGTCCCAGTCTTCAGTGTATTATTTTCCTTCACAGGGTCTCACTGGTCCTATTGGTCCTCCTGGTCCTTCTGGTCCTAATGGCGAGAAGGTGAGTGCTATGTCGTTTCAATTGAAGGCTACATCTAATGATCGCTATTAGGTAGCCACTTGATTTGATTAACAAAAAAAATGGTAGTGTTTCTGGATCCCTTGGTCTTGTGGGTTACATAGCGTTTAAACTGCTTTATGTTTCTAAGAAGCCTGAAGCATGGTAACCTGATCTGATCTTTTATCCAATCAGCTACTGATCGCTGTTGTGTTACTGATGCTGTGACCATTGGTTCTTTTAGGGTGAGTCTGGTCCTGCTGGCCCCTCTGGTGCTCCTGGTACTCGTGGCGCTCCTGTAAGTTTCTCAGCTTTCTATTTAATGTAACAATCTGAGCTAAGGATACTAGACTGGTAACACCCGGGATAGATCACCAGTCCATTACAAAGACACATCCACTTACATTTGTATGTAGAGTGTGTATGTCTGTACACATCAGTTGTTAAACCACACACACTAACTAATGGGAGTTATTTATTCAGACAGAAGCCGTATGTGTTTATTTAAAGATGCTTTAAATATAAGGTAATGATCTGTTAGCGAGTAATCTGATAGTCAGAGGTAATAGTAACGGATTACAAGTACTCACGTTACTTTAATTGAGTTGCTTTTATGGGTACTTGTACTTCTTTGAGTATATTTCTAAATCAGTAAATTTACTTGTACTTAAGTAGGTTTTAAAAGAAGTAAAGTAATTAGTTACATTTCTACACTTAACCGATACTGAGTAAATTATTTTTTATTTTAAAAATGGATAACGGACATTGTGAAACATTTAAAAATGAAATGACCAGACAACAATCACAAGCATCACATCATAGCATAGCATATAACAACCAGATTAAACGTAATGCAAGGCGCCAAAAACAGTGTTTAATGCCAATTATTTTCTCATTTTTAGAGCCTGATAAATTCTTTATTTTAAATTGAATTCATTGGCCTTAATTGTACATTTTGACAAACCTTTTTTTTTATACAGATGCTTTTGTGGAAAATAAATTAGGCACAATTGTGCAAGATTTCATCTCTTCCTTTTTAAGTTTATACGCGAGATGTTTACTGTATGCAAGGGAACTGTGGCAAGATCGATTACCAAAAACAAACATGGGGGGTGGAAGTAACTAGTAACTTTTACTTTGAGTACTATTTAATTGAGCTATTTTTTGCTTGTTCTTGTATATTTAATGTATGACTTACTTGTACTTGTACTTGAGTACTATTTCACCTTTGCTGAATACCAGTGTTAAATGATTGAATTTGTTGGTGCTAAAAAATAAACTTAGACAAACTTTACTTTATTGCGCTTCAATGGGGGCTTTATTCTGTTTCTGATGAGCTCATTTTTAACATCTTTCAGGGTGACAGAGGAGAAACTGGGCCTCCTGGACCTGCTGGTTTTGCTGGACCCCCTGTGAGTAAAAAAGCATTACTAGAGATCAGAATTACACATGCTGTAGACCTACACACTGAAACTGGTCCACATAGAGACCTTTGGAAAGACTGGAGCTCATTGTGTTTTAGAAAGGAGCAAATGGAATATTACGACATGTAGTTTCTGTACATTCACTGCTATTATTTCGTTGTATACCAGCAACAGTTTTGCTTTTTTTTATTAAACATGAATAAGGCAGCTATTTTTAAGAATAATCACCACTCAAATACAAGTTTTCACTGATATATGTAGGTTTTTGTGTGGTTTCGGGGAATAGTATTTGTTTTCTAAGCGCTAAAAAAGTGGACATTTCTTTCAAAATAAACTGCCTTAACTAAGAGCATTAAAGTGCAAAGAAGTAGGTCAGTAAGGTTTGGTTTTGTCTCTGCCAACTCAGATAGACGCAGACCAGGGTGCAACAGTAGATTTTTTTTTCCCGATGTGAGAGCACAGTAAAAGCCAGAGTGGCTCCAGTTCTATTCTCCTGAGGGGAGATAGAAGCAAATGAGTGACAGACATGTTAGTGATTGCAGGCTGACGTAGACAGCCCTTGTGAAGCCGGCTGCAATGCACCAACCAGCAACCTTTACATGATAGATATAAAAATCACACAGACATACCCTGCAGATCTTTGTTGCAACTGATAAATAAAGCAAAAAATATCAAATCATTCTATCCTGAGTTTGTATCTTAGTGATACAACTTAAACTGCACTTCTGGTTTTACAAAGCTTTTTTTTTTTTATTGTTCATGCTTTTATAGCTTTCCACAGTGATGTTGTTTTCATCCAGGAATAAGTTCTTTAATTACACCTTTTTTTCTATCATTTTTTGTTTGTTTGACTTAAATGATGCTCAATTGTTCTAATGGTGCTTCTTCTCAGGGTGCTGATGGGCAACCAGGAACTAAAGGAGAGCAGGGAGAGTCTGGACAGAAAGGAGACGCTGGTGCCCCTGGACCCCAAGGACCATCTGGTGCTCCAGGGCCTGCAGTATGTGTCCCATTGTTTTCATTTCAACAAGAAGACTAATTCACACATTGCGACTTCTTATTTTGTCGAGCTCATGCTTAAAAGACAACTAGAGGGCAGAGAGGTTGACTTGTGTACTTTCTTAAAAAAGTATTACGCTTGCAGAAAACTTTCTCCTTACTCTGTCTTTTTGGAACTTCGTCAGCAGAGTTTTCATCAAGTCATACTGACAGCTGTGCTTCCCAGTGATGGACATCACTGGCAAAATGTGAACCAGCTGACTGAATAAAGTATGTGTCAGGCAGTGACATACACATGGTTTTCTATTTCAGGGTCCCACGGGTGTCTTTGGACCTAAAGGGGCTCGTGGTGCTCAAGGACCTCCTGTAAGTGATCATTGAAAGATACTTTAATCAACATTGTGTTTTTAAACAACACATTTATAGAACACTGTTTGTGTGCTTGCTCTTTGCCCTGTTAATCTGAGCCTTTTCCCAATAGGGTGCTACTGGTTTCCCTGGAGCTGCTGGCCGAGTTGGACCTCCTGGCCCCAACGTAAGTTTGAAAAATTATGAAAAGACTCATTGTATAAAACTATTTTCATGTTTATGGTAATGTAGTCACAAATTAAAAGGTGGCATGAAAAGCTTTGTATTTAGCACAAGCAGAGAAATTTGTCGTGATCACATGTGTCAAACTCATGGATCGGGGTCCAAATAAAGCCCTTTGGAGCATCTAATTTGGCCCACAGGAGAAAGTAAAAATGACAGATAAAACATGAATCATTTTATAAATGAAACTCTACAATATTTTCAGGGGCTCACAGTTTTCCCGGTGCTTATATTAAACAGTTAAACTCAAAATTCTTACAAAATACTTTAATTTTTCTCAAATTATTACATGATATTTCACTTAATTAAATAGAAGTTGGTCACAAAATCTAGGGCATTTTAAATGAAGATCCTGTTGGTGCTGATATCTGTCACTTATTGCTTGGATATTGTCATTTTTCTTACATATTTTGTATTTTGTGTATACGTAAAAGTGCAAACTAGGGCACAATAATGTTGAAATTACTGGTTTTCCCGCTTAAAATTACTGGCCCACTTCAGATCAAACTGCACCGTATTTGACCCCTGAACTAAAATGAGTTTGACACCCCTGGTCTTGGTCTTGGTCCGTGGGCCACTGGTGGTCGTCGAGCGACCTCCTTGAGTCCTCCCTTAGTTTATTGGGCAAACATATTTATAAACTAAATGATTTAAACTAATATCATATTTTATATTAAAAGTGTTTCTTAAAAAGTTTGTTATCAACTCCAAAACACAATTTTATGTCAAAATGATAAACATGGTCAACTGAAGATGGATTGGTGGATCTAGACGGGGTCAATTTAAAGAACAAGTTCTGATGATGGGCCGGCGGAACGTCACACGCCGAAAAGCACGTACCATGTTCTTGAGAATTCAGTGAAATGACTCGGTTTCATCGAGTAAAACAAATGAAATTGTGCAACATAAAATTATAATCTACGTTGAATTCCTTTGAAACGATATATCACACAACTATGTTGCGATAAATTTAGAAATGACCGGAAAAGGGGTTGGGCCCTTGTCCCCCCTTTTCAAAAACGTCTCTGAGAGGCTCTTGACATCCGTTCATAAAATATCCATGTCAAATTACAGCCCGATTCAACAAGCATTAACGGAGGAGTAGTCAATTGAAAAATTGAGCCCCCAGGGGCCCCTGTAGTAATGGTCCCCATTCATATATCACAAATAAATGAGAAAATGACTTTGATGGAAATTGCCTTAGAAAGGGGGGTGGATCCTTTAATCAAATTGTACGAGGCATAAACGTAATCTACGTTGAATTACCTTTGAAAAGATATATCACACAACTTTGGAAATTACCGGAAATGGGGGGTATGCCCCCAGGCCCCGTACCCCATTTCAAAAAAAGGGCTCCGAACGGCTCATCATATTCATTCATCGACAACACAATTCTCCACTTTAACTGTATTTATATAATATAAATGTAGTTCAAATAAACTGCAGTATAAGAATATCTGAGATGGTGCAATTTGTCACTAATTCTGTATTTGTAACACTGTAACAAACGTGATCAAAAACTAATTCTAGGAAGAAAAAACAATGTCTTTGGGGTCATCAGAAAATCGTGGTATCAAAATGAGGTCACAATCCAAAAAAGGTTGGAAACCACTGAGTTAGCTGGTCTTTTAGTTGTTAACTGTTCAGTTTTGGCACCTAAATGCTACGAAATAGTATGAATAAATGGAAATAGTATTGAGATGGTTATAAACAAGTGCAACATATTTTAGAGAGATCCGACTTGTTGTGTGAGTCGTTTTTCAAAACACAACGCAAATAATTAAATCCAGTCCAGCCTACATCAGTGTTATGTTATGTTGTTTGGGTGTAACAACATCTTTCTATTTCTCAGGGTAACCCAGGACCTTCTGGTCCTGCTGGCCCACCCGGTAAAGATGGACCTAAAGGTGTGAGGGGAGATGGTGGGCCTCCAGGCCGACAGGGTGACGCTGGTCTTCGAGGTGCTGCTGGGGCTTCAGGAGAGAAGGGAGATGCAGGAGAGGATGGTCCACCTGTGAGTTTTTAATTCTTTACCATTCACCTCTATCAGAACCTCAAGCATTGAAATATTACATGATTTCCTTTATCTTCAGTCCCTGCCATTAAAAAATAATAATAATCTATAAAGAGAAGAAAATGTGCTTCTTTCCTCCATTTCTCTTTACTTTAGAGACACTTTGTCATTCCATAACAGCCAATTCATCTATAATGGAGACACTATTTATTAGGGCTGTCATTATTCATTATTTTATGCAATAACCAACTAAGTACAATGTGCTTCAGAGTGAGGACAGGACCACAGGCTGTTTATAGCCCTGGACTCATTGATGGCGTGTACGTACGTGCACACGTTCAGGGGTGGACTGGAACCAAAATTCAGCCCTGGCATTTTTATCCAAACCAGACCACTATATTATCATCGATACCTTGTAGAAGCTGTTGCTGATGCTCAACATGTGGCTCTTTATGTCTTCATTTTAATTATTATTCCCCCAGAAAACCTTAAAAGGGCGAAACTTTGACCCATTTTTACCTTTTTTCTTTGGCCATTTTGCACTTTTCAAAAAGTTATGACTTTTTTTTCAGACTTTAGCTACCTTTTTCCAATTAATATTCCTTTTTTTCCAATTTGTTGTCCTTTTTTGAAAATACTTTTTCACACTTTATCCAATTTTTGTCCTTTCTTTAATTTATTTTCACTATTGTTTGCCACATTTTGCTTATTAACGCTACTCTTTGCCATTACATACCACCTGGTTCCTCTTTACTTGCCCATTTTTTGGCCACTCTTGACTGCTTTTGGACCATTTTAGTCACTTTTCACTCTATTCTTGCCACATTTTTGCCACTTTTGGACCATTTTTGGCCACCTGTTACCATGTCTGCCTCCAATCACTTGTCAAAAACACGTAGCGGACCAGACCGGCCCACCGGGACGATGCCTGGTATGCCAGATGACCAGTCCACCTCTGAACACGTTTCATACATGTGACAAATCCCATCAGGATGGATACTGTAACATATATGACATCCCTAACCTTGTACTTGTCAAAATCCACTCACTGGCCGTTGAACCTCAGACGTGACCTCCAGTCAGAGCTTTAATGCTAACGTGTAGCAGAGCAGGTTGAGATTAGATCAAACCAGAGACGTGACGTGGAGACTGATGCTGGAATGAAGGACTGGGTATAAAATATGTAGAGGTAGTGAGTGACAGAAGGTATAAATCACATATCTAACAATTGAAATGCCAAAGAGAGAAAAAGGAAAGATTGTAGATTGTATTGAATTGCAGGAATTTCTCACTTTTTTATTGCAAAAACATCCTTAAAAAAGGTCTCCTAATAAGGGAATATTTGATATATTTGATTAAAAACACACAAGTCTATTGAAAAAATGCTCATGTAGAAATCCAGTAATCCAAAACTCAGAATATAATACTGTTTTTTTGTCTTTTGTTGGCCCTTGCAGGGTCCACTTGGTCCATCAGGGCCTCAGGGTTTGGCTGGTCAGCGTGGTATTGTTGGTCTCCCTGGTCAGCGCGGTGAGAGAGGCTTCCCTGGCTTGCCTGGACCTTCTGTAAGTCATTTTTTTTATTTTATTTTAATTTTATTTTTAGTTTGCAGCCTCAGAAAACCAATGAAATGAGGTCATTCTATTCCACGAGACTAAGGTTGCATGGATGTGTTAGTGATTTAAGTGAACGTAAACACACTTTCGAACTAACACATTTGTTTGGAAACACAATATTCAATGCAAAATAAACTAAGTTTGTGCTTAAACTTATTTTTGTTTTAGAGAAAGATAACTTTTATTAGTCCCACAAAGGAGAAATTTGCAAAGTGAAAATTTAAAGTGACTGAGCTCAGTGCACTAAAGTAATGAAAACATCACATTTACTTTTAATTTGTCAGTTATTTGTCAGACATTGGACCGGTCAAAGATACTGTACATGCATTTGCGAAAAATTTGCTTTTTTTTGTTTGTTTACAAAAAGTGTTCAAAAATTGTAAAACCTTACATAACCATTCTAAAACCTGACACTGCTGTTGCCTATGTGAGTTGTTCAACTATCCCATAAACTGAAACTCTTATGCTATTTTTGCCATTGGATGTGCAGTATGATCGATGTCCGGAAGCCTTCTCTGTATAAAGCTTTAAGAGGATGATATGTGACCTGTCTTTCGTCCACAAAATCTTAATGAGCTTGCTTTTACATCTATTATTTATCAGCAAACATTGAAGGGAGACACCAGTAGGAGAGACCTGCAGTGATGTCAAACTTGGCACATTTGGTATTTCTGAAGAAAGAAGCCCTTTAAAAACTGTTTTTTTTACTATATATTCCTACAAACTCTCTGCCATTGATCCCTCATTATGTTATATTGGTGTAATTTATTGTATTTTGTTTTGTTTAAATTATTAATGATCTTAACTATACATCCATCCATTTCCAGACCCACTTATTCCTGTTTGTCAGGGTCGCGGTTAACTTTACATAACAAGGTTTATTAAAGAAATGAACTTTATTCAAATTAATAGTGGTTTCTGTCATCTTTTAAATGAAAAAAATAAGGGTGAGATTTATTTGTTTTTAAATGGACGTTAAATTGATATTGGGTGATGTAAAAAATAAACAATTTGTCAAAAGATTTACTATTTTCCCGTTTATAACACTTACACTAATTATGCACAAAAGGTGAAAAACACTGGTTGATGAAATTCTTGTGTGTGTTTTCTCATTGATTACAACCTCATGGCTTATACTTACCTAGGAAAGCTTTAACTGTCCCAGGCTTATAATATGTTTATACAATAAAAACTTAGGTCTGTGCTGCATGTGTGCTTTGATTCTATTTATAAGATCTAACAATTCTCTTTTTTATAGGGCGAACCTGGTAAGCAGGGAGCAGCTGGTGGGGCTGGAGACCGCGGACCCCCAGGACCTGTAGGACCACCTGGACTAACGGGACCTGCAGGAGAGCCTGGCAGAGAGGTCAGAAAATCAGAAGTACAGTTTAAAAACAGTACAAGGAATTTAACTTGGCGGTTGGTGCGAAGAAGAACAACAATAAAACAAACAAACCAGAAAAAAATAAAAATAAATATATATATATATATATATTTTTTTTTTTTTTAATATATTTTAATATATATATATATATATATATATATATATATATATATATATATATATATATATATATATATATATATATATATAAAGAATAAAGGATACATATATACAAGTGCTGCAGGTAACAATATATTCGCAGCCTATTTGATTTCAACTGTTTATGTTTCCATGACTAAATTGACAAACCAAGTCTCATTAAAATGTTGGACTATTTACATCATATTTATGAATTTGCATTGTGTTCGTACTGTCAACAGCAGATGTTTATTCAGGTAAAACATTTGCCTCGATGGGTGATGGGGGGGGAAAAATATAATAATGCTTGATTTTTTTCATTCCCCCTCACAGGGCAACCCTGGATCTGATGGGCCTCCTGGTCGAGATGGTGCTACTGGAATCAAGGTGGGGAAACTCCCTAAAAAGTTTAAAATACTTCCCATTTATTATTTATTATTACGCATTAGTTTTTTGGTAGATAGACAACCTCTGATAAAAATAACAGTAAATTTGCTATTACGTGGCTATTTTCATAGGAACTCTTTTTCCAACAGTCTATAACGGTAGCCAATGTTGACCTAATGTTCATATGGATCAGTTCTGACTGCTGGGATTGAATTCCTCAGGGTGATCGTGGTAACACTGGCCCTGCTGGTGCACCTGGTGCTCCCGGCGCTACTGGTGGTCCTGGTCCTGTTGGTCCCACTGGCAAACAAGGAAACAGAGGAGAGTCTGTGAGTGGCAACTTTAACTGAATAAAATATTTTTTTAATGCAAATCCCCAACCAGCAGAAGAGTCGGGGTGGTAGATAAAAGATACGACTAATGGAGGCTTGTTTGTTCTTCAAACACAAGAACTGAACTAGAATGCTTGAGTCCTACAGCTGGATGATCATATATAGATAGAGAAAGAATAGAGCAGGTAAAATAAACAATAGTAGGACATTTGAAGTGTCAAAGACAAATTTAGTAGAGACTAAATATATGTAATCCAAATAGAAAAATGTAGTGAAGTACTCAACCTTTATACAATTGCAAACACACACACACAAGGAAACACTATGACCTTTAAGGAGTTATAAAATGAATGCTATGATTTATATAAATGGCTTATGGACAAAAAGACCATCTGTTCTATTTTGAGCAAAAGTGTATTACTCAAAGGCTTTCGGCCTAAAAGATAAAAAAAATTCCATTAACATTTGATGTGTATAGTATTTGTTGATTTAAAAAATATCGAGTAATTTAATCTACTTTACCCTTTATTTTAATTGAATGTTCCCTTATTATAATTGTGTTTTCAAACACCAGAGGACATATTGGACCTCGCAGGTTATCAAAAGCAAGACAGAAAATTCCCCTTTCATCCTAAGAAGCTGTAATTTCTCAGAGTCAGGCTGAGCTGCAAACAAGCTTATTCTGATTCAAAAGAAGTCAAATAAGGACATGTGGGTATGTAATGAGTAGACTTATTAAACCCTCCAGCTTGTACACAGGTCATTTCATGGATAATATGTACATTGTTTCAAACACAATTTAAAAAGCCCAATCTTTTTCTGTGTTTGTCTATGATTTCAGGGTGCTCAAGGACCAGCCGGACCTTCAGGACCTGCTGGAGCCAGAGGAATGCCCGTATGAATTTGTTCTTGATATCAACAGTTGTCACGCAGATATCAACATGTACATATATTAAGTTGCAGGAATTTTTCAAAAAAAGTGTAACTATCTTTTAAGGGCCCCCAAGGACCCCGTGGTGACAAGGGTGAGGCTGGAGAGTCTGGTGAGAGAGGGCAGAAGGGACACAGAGGCTTCACCGGTCTTCAGGGTCTTCCTGGACCTCCAGTAAGTATCCAAACTTTACTGGTTTTTACAATAGAAAATCCTTTTCTTTGTTGTTCATTTGTATTAACTATTATTTATTTATTTTAGGGCCAAGCTGGAGACCAGGGTGCTACTGGACCTGCTGGACCTTCTGGACAGCGTGTAAATGCACACACAAGAAATCAAATCAGCTCTAATTCCTAAGTCAAATACACTGTTTTTTGAGCTCAACATTTCCACCAATGTCTACAGGGACCCCCTGGACCAGTTGGCCCTGCTGGTAAAGATGGATCAAATGGTTTGCCAGGACCCATCGGACCTCCTGGACCCCGTGGTCGCTCAGGAGAGTCAGGTCCTGCAGTGAGTATTGTTAACATTTGTTTCTGCTAGCTAAAAAAAAAAGCTTCTGCTCAGAAATCAGTTCAAGTTTTCACAGTTGTTGATGTTGATGAATATTATTCAGGGAATTATTTTGTCTAAACTCCGAAATGAACACACCTCTGTCTGCCACTCAGGGTCCTCCCGGAAATTCCGGCCCCCCTGGTCCTCCCGGACCCCCTGGCCCTGGAATAGATATGTCTGCCTTTGCTGGTCTGGGACAGATTGAGAAGTCCCCAGATCCTCTCCGGTACATGAGGGCTGACCAGGCTGCTGGAAATCTCCGACAGCATGATGCTGAGGTCGACGCCACACTCAAGTCCCTCAACAGCCAGATTGAGAACATCCGCAGTCCTGAGGGATCCAAGAAAAACCCGGCAAGAACCTGCAGGGACCTGAGGCTCTGCCATCCTGACTGGAAGAGTGGTGAGTGACGCCTGCAGGAATTGGTCAAATTGGGGTAAAATGATGCCACGGACTGTTACATTGTAGGCTTCACTTTATCTAAAAGTAGAGTCTGGGTAGATATATTTTGTGGAGCAAAAGTGTGTGCATTGGGCAGATTACAAGTAGTTAAACCCAGGAATGGACAAACCTGTTAAATCCAAATAATTAAGAAAAGTGTCTATTGGTACGGTTACCGAAGTACAAGTAGCCTCTTAGGGTTAGGATTAGCTTTAAAGTTAGGTTATAACCCAATATCGCAACAATTTTTAGGTTTAGGATTAGGATAAGGTTTAGTCTTAGTCACGCGACCTGAACTGGCCAAATAGGGGCGCTGCATACTAATATAATGTTGGTATATTGATACGGCAACCGTACGGATAGCCACTGCCAATAATTAAATCTTCCTTAAACAGAAGCATGGCAGGCAAGTTATCTATCTAAATATTTAGATGTTGTATGTAATGTTGTTTCTTTGCCTGTTTCTGCAGGCGAGTATTGGATTGATCCCAACCAAGGTTGCACCGTTGATGCAATCAAGGTTTTCTGCAACATGGAGACCGGAGAGTCCTGCGTCCGACCCAAACCCTCAAGCATTCCTCGCAAAAACTGGTGGTCTAGCAAGAGCAAAGATCGCAAACACGTCTGGTTTGGAGAGACAATGAATGGAGGATTCCACGTAAGTTTTACTGTTCAGATGCTTCTTCCTGTTCTTAGAAATGCTGTGAAAGATAAACACCATAAGATATATTGTGCATCATTGTTGCGTTTTTGTGTTGACTCATTGAGACACAGCAGCTTCTTTCGTCAGGTATTCCACAGTAAAGACCACCTTTCAGTAGCTGGGTTTCCATTACAGATTTTTGCAAAATAAAAGCGATATTTCTAAATGTTGACAAAGTATAATTGCGCTTTGAACTTATTTCCATTGAACGTTGTTTTGGGCAGGAGCCTCGTAACTCCTGTGAAACTTCATTGAGACTTCCCAGCAGGAGGATGGACACTCCGGACCTCCTTATAACACTCCACATTCCTTTGTTGTTTCACGTCGAATGTGGCAGTAATGATTTTAAAGTATAATGCTAAGAAATGTCCCGGCCTTCTCTTTTGTCTACACGTACCACGCCATGTTTTCACAGAGTGAAAGTGGTCATGGGATCAGGTACCTCATGTCATTTGACCATGTACAGTATGTACAGGTGTAATTGCGGAAAAAGCGTTTCCATTGCACCCTTGCGACAGATTTCAATATCGGATCGTCTGAAATTCCTCATGAAAGCGTAAAAACTTTTTAGCGATATTTGAGTGTTTTTTGTTTTTTTTAATTCAGGTGTTTCCATTACCAGTTTTATTGCGCTATTTAGATTTTGCACATTTCCAAGAGTAATGGAAACACAGCTAGTGATGATATTTGATAAATTACAAGATAATAAGTAATTGGTTATTTGCATTCAGGTACGGTAATCATCTCTTTGAGTGTGTGAATTTTTTTTGTATAGAATATGTAGAATAACTGCTAATTTTAACAGAAAACAATGAGTTAGTGTAGTTATAATAAGCTACAATCATAGGTAACAGTAACTGCTACTCTGATCCATCTCTGTTGCAGTTCAGCTATGGTGACGAGAGTCTAGCACCAAACACTGCAGCCATCCAGATGACTTTCCTGCGACTGCTGTCTACTGAAGCATCTCAGAACATCACGTACAACTGCAAGAACAGCGTGGCTTACATGGACGCCTCGACGGGCAACCTGAAGAAGGCTGTGCTGCTGCAGGGCTCCAACGACGTGGAGATCAGGGCTGAGGGCAACAGCCGCTTCACCTACAGCGTGATGGAAGACGGCTGCACGGTAGGACTTTTCCTTTTCATACATGGGCACTCGATATTATTAATATTTCACATAAACATTACGCTCTCTCCACGCAGAGACATACGGGACACTGGGGCAAGACGGTGATCGAATACAGATCACAGAAGACCTCTCGTCTGCCCATTGTGGACATTGCCCCAATGGATATTGGAGGAGCCGACCAGGAGTTTGGAGTGGATGTCGGGCCAGTCTGTTTCTTGTAAAGAATTTGGAGTGAAATAGAAGCAAAAGAAAGAAATGGAGATTTGGGGCGAAAGGTAATTAATACGAAAGAGGATTACAATTTGACTAAAGGAGGAGAGAATGAAAAATCTAGACACTTTTTCTAAAAACAGGACATTTTTTCTAAGTAAAAAGTGCTTTTTTAAGTTGAACTCTGTTAGATATCTGCACTCCATGGCAGCAGCATGGCCTCCCGTCAACGTGCGCGTCTTTTCCCATGGACACCCTACGTTTGCCCAAAAAGAAACCCAAAAAAAACCATGTCACCCTTTGAGAACACCCATCCTTATCCTTTTACCAGCAGGAGGACGTTAGTAGAGAGCATGTGAACACCATGGATCAAGAGAGAGAGCGGCGTGTTAGTTATTTATTTATTTGTTTGTTTAGGTTTGGGTCCTTGGTCTGTAGTTGGATTGAGTTTGTGGAGTTAAGAAGAAAGAAAAATACCTTATCCAATAACTTCCTTGCATACTTCCTATATTTCTTTCTCATCCTATTACTTCAATACCACAATCACTAAAATATGCAACTTTAAAACCAAAAAAACTTCCCACAGAGTAAATGCAGGTTTTCCTTTTCTTTTCCTTTTTTTTTCTAATGCCAATGTGTGTATTAAAAATTAATGTCTGTAATAAAGTCAATGGTGCTATTGTTGTTAAACAGTTTGATTTTTTTTTTGTTAACAACCACATTCTCTGATGTAGCTATGTGTTTATATGTTAATATATATGTATATATATGTATCTGCGTATACATATATATATATATATATATATATATATATACAGGTTCTCAGCGTGACCAGTAGGCCCTGGGGTTTTAATTTGTAACCTAAATGCTTTGAGGTAATCCTCAACACATTTCACATTTTGTTTTGGATTTTAAAGCTACCTCACACAATAGTGTAACGGAAAAATGCTTGTTTTTTTTTGTTTTTTTTTAAAAAAAAAGAATCTTTGTTCGCAACCCAAAGATTTTCAGACAAATATGAGCATGACCAAACATTGGTGAAAGGTAAAATGCTGCCCCTTTTAGATGTAGTCATGCACTACTTCTCAGTTTCTACCCTCCAGTGTCCTCACACGTCCAGCGCCCTCTGCATTAACACACACACACACGCACACACACACACACACACACACACACACACACACACATTGGAAATGTGTTGAACAATGTTGCTTCAGTCCCACATCAGTGCAAAGGGTTGGCTTGTGTGAGGTTGTGTATATTTTAATTATTAATAATAGCATTATTATTAATAAGAAATAGAATTATTATATTATTATGATTTTTGACTGGTTTTCTTATGTTTTAATAAATGTAAATTGGAAATAAAAGACAAAAACCAAGTAACTGACTGAAAGGCTTTTTATTTATACATGTAAAGGCCAAGTTATCCTCCCTCATTTCACAACATCTCGAAAAGGGATTCTCTCACAATTCCACCATTTCAAGATATTTGGATGTGATCTTTTAAGCAGTGAATTAGAAATCTGAAACATTAACCACCTCTTTCACAGGTCCACTTTCAGGACCATATTCTCCCAAACCTCTCACTTTCTTTTTTGACAGATGTTACAATTAGAAGTGAAAAAATAAAATAAAACTGTCTTTTCAGACCACATTTCTTGACAGAAACAAAGAAGGGATGTTTAGTTCTGATTTTTACAATTCAATAGCCTCTATCTATCTATCTATCTAGTCGTAATGTTTGTATGAGCTGATGTTCACTCATCAATGCCTTTTTTTTGTTAGCTCTGGTTCAGAAACAATTTACCTGTAGCCAAATTATAACAAGAGCACAAACCTCCGCCAAGCGCTAAATATCCTTTTTGATAGGTATTGGCAATTTTCTGAATCAGTGATCCTGATCATGGTACCATGATCATTCACACTTTAAAGGCTTGGAAGCAATTTGTATTCCTATTAAAAATGATACAGTAGGACCAAATATATTGGCACCACCATTTTCCAAAAAATCGTTATGAATTGCACGATCAGGATTGATCCATACCTTTACCTTACCTTTGTGGCATATTTGAGGAACCTCCTAAGGTCTCTTTTTAAAATGTTCTCCTTAGCAGAGGTAAAAATGCCTCTTAAATCAGAAGGAACAACAACTTGTAATGTTAAAGGGATCCTCACTGTATTTTCTAATGTGTCTATGAATGTTCCAGTTGCACTTTATAAAAATATTATATTTCTATGTAAAAAAAAATATTTTTATCTTCTAAAGATAACAAATTAAAGATGTTGGGGGGGGCATTTTCATTGGCTTGTGGGTTAATAAAAAAAAAATAGTAATAAAAATAATATTAGATTTTATTCGTAAAAGAGTTTTGATCCTAAAATCCCAAAGTGCTAGATAAAGAGGTAAAAAAACAAACAAAAAGCAAATTGGGTAAAGCATTTGGTTACTCCACATTTTTTAACCACAGATCGTCTAATAAGTACAACTGTAACATTTGGAGCAACATTTGTACATTTGGAGGATTCATTTATAAGAAAATAGTACCTTTCAAACAATGGCCAACAGCTAACATTCATTAAACACTCTGAGCAGGTATAATTATAGTTAATGTGTTTCACAAGTTTCTGATTCACAAAGAAAACATCAGCATCAGATCACTAGATGTTTATTAGACCTAAATCAAAATCCCACTACTGGCAATAACAGAGTCTGGCTCTGTTGATAAAACAGACAAACCACATTTAGCACATTGTACTACACACAAACAGTCTAAAGTTCTACCTCAGCCTTTTCTCAACTTTATTTTAGATGATACGGTGATGATCATAGTAAATCACATTTGTTCTTTTACACTCTAGACTAAGCTATTAGACAACATATTAGCTTAGCATTGTGTAACCACTTGTCAATGTTTGATAATTAGCACCAGACTTATTATATTTTACTCTTATGTGCTTTAGGTTTGACAGTAAACTATAAAGGATGCCAAAGTAATCTCTCTTCTTTCATTTTTTGGACAAATGTCTATACCAATTTTGAGGTTGATAATTATGGATGCGTCGATTCCGATATTACACCAATATACTCATTAAAGTTCACAGATACCAGGAACGGATACCCATTGCATCCAAAGGTTTTAAATGCTTTGAAATGTCAGTTTTATAGTGATTTTTTGATTTAAAACATATTCACACTGACTTGGTTTGATTTTTCTTTCGGCCACCTATTTGAGCTTATTTGAACAAAACATTAGTTTCTCCTTTTAAATTCAATCTCCTCCAAATGCTGTCTTTGTTTAAAATTTCTATGGATTACGAGGATAAAAAACAGGATTTAAGAAATGAAGTTTGTAAAGGTGTTATTGTTGTTCCTCCCCACAGATGATCCAAATAGCATTTCAATAAACAGCCTTGATATGCACTTTCAACAAATGCAATATTACAGAAAGCTCAACTTTTTCATCAATATATTTTGTGATGAAAAATGGCCAAATATCAGATACCAGTGCTAAGAGTGTCTGTCTCTATGGGGATCTTGTGAGGGCTGGGTAAACTTTTCAGGTACTCTAAATGCCTACGGGCTTCAGCTTGGTTCTGCCTCACATAATACACGACATACACAATGACCATAAAAAACCACACAAACATTGTCACCAGCATGGCTACGTCGGTGGTCTTCCGCTGGAGGCTACAGAAATTCACCCCTGAGTCCAACAGTTTGACCAGCGGCTGACCAGCGTGCTCACCCTGTGGTCCGGGGTCCTCCCACCGGCTCCCCTCTCCCACGCCCCGGACCGAGCTCTCACAGATGATTCCATTCACTGTTTCGGGCTCCAGGTTCAGAGTCTCCATCAACTCCTGTAGGGCACAGTCACAGTGCCAAGGGTTTTGGTAAATGCGTGTCTTAGCTCGAGTTGGTCCAAAATCCTCCTTACTGGCCATCCTCAGTTGGTTATAGGAGAGGTCCAGCAAACGCAGCTCTGGGCCCAGGTGGCGCAGAGCACCTGAAGCGAGTGATTCGATTCGATTGTGGGAAAGGTACAAGTCTTGCAGTTGGACCAGGTCACTGAAGGCACCCTCAGGGATGCTACGGATGAAATTACGCTCCAAGTGGAGAGTGACAGTTTCAGGTGGGATGCCCTTGGGGATCTCTAGCAGTCCAGCATCCGAGCACTGTACTGTGGCCGTGTCCCAGGCACACTGGCAACGCTCTGGACACTGCAGGGACGCTGGGACCCACAGAGCGGAGAAAAAGAGCCCCATACACAACCATGAGAGAAGATCCCCTTTTTGACATGGGTGACTTCCCCCTCTGGCAGTGGTACATCTCTCCTCACACCAACCTTTCCACATCACCTTACCATATTCCCCTAACACACAACAGGTCCTGATCACCAGCGCACAGTCAGTCCCCTGGCTGAATCTAATAGGAGCAGAGAAATGAGGTCAGTGGGCAGAAGAGAACTGTGTCAGCAACATCCGACTAAACACAGATGCACACAGGGCACTTTGTGATGTTTTTTGGATGAGAAGAAAAGACAAAACCATAAAATAAAGCTTCACTTCTATCAGATACAAACCCACATATATAGGAACAAATTGTAACAACACATTTAAGATGATAATTTAATCATAGACCAGGGGTGTCAAACTCATTTTAGTTCAGGGGCCAAATACAGACCATTGTGAGCTTAAGTGGGCCACAGAATTTAGGTGGGAAAATGAGCAATTTCAACATTTATGTGCCCTAATTTGCACTTCTATGTCTAAATTACATATGAAGCATATAAAAGACTGACAATATCCAAACATTAAGTGACCTTAAAATTAGATTAACTTACATTTCCTTGATGTTATGAACAAATATTTAATTTAGTAGAATATTTTAAAGAATTTTGCAGGATTTTGAAGAAAGAAAATCATCAATTTGAGATTAAAAAATGACTGCCATCATCATGTAATATAAGCACGGGAACTTTGTAAATGTGTATCCATGTAGGGCTGAGATATCTACAACTGAATTATTTCATAATTTACACAAAGATACATGTTTTTTTTTTTGTTGATGTTGTAATTTTTACTCTCTCCTGCGGGGCCGAATTAGATGCTTTGAAGCAGGGTGTGGAACTCATTTTAGTTCAGGGGCCAAATTCGGAGCAGTTTGACGCACTTCCACATATAAATGACATCTAAAGTATGTAAGGCAGACAATATCCAAGCAATATGTGACAGGATTGTTTATTTTGGGAACATTTTGTGAAATTATTTAGGAAAAATTGCAGGATTTACTGTGGAGTCTCATTGAATTTTAGCCTTTGAAGGGACTGAATACTCCACAACAGAATTTGTTGGTAATTTACTCTATGATACATCTTTTATTGTTATTTTTACGTTCTCCTGCGGGCGGAAGTGGATGCTGTAAAGGGCCCAATTTGCCCCCCAGGCAGGGGTGGACTAGCCCTCTGGCATACCGGGCATCATCCCTGTGAGCCGTCGACCCAAAGTGGGCCAGTCCGGTCCACGACATTTCTTTTGACGAGCGAGTGGAGGCAGACATGGTAACAGGTGGTCAAAAACGGTCCAAAAGTGGCAAAAACATGGCAAGAAAAGAGTGTAAACTAACTAAAATGGGCCAAAAGCAGTAAAGAGTAGCCAAAAAATGGGCAAATAAAGTGGAACCAGGTGGTACGTAATAGCAAAGGGTAACTTAAATGAGCAAAATGTGGAAAACAACAGAGATGTGAAACAAGAGGCAAAATGTAGAGTAAAAAAAGGAAACAGGTGGTATTTATTGGGCAAAAATGTGCTTATTTGGATAAAAAGTGGCCAATTTTTTTTTTTTAAAGGACAAAAATTAGGTTGCAAAAATGGACAAAAAATAGGAAAAAAGGTTATTAAGTGGCAGAACTTTTAAAAAATGGGACAAAGGAAGTTGCCAAATGACCAAAGAACATACAAAAAATGAATTAAAAAGATTCCCCTTTTTACAGTTTTCTAGGTGCATAATAATTAAACTTCAGACAAAGAGCCACATGTTGAGTATCATTGACTTAATAACAGCTTCTACGTGGTGTTGCTGATTACGTAGTGGGCTAGTGTGGACAGAAAATACCAAGGCTGACCTTTTGCCCCAGTCCACCCTTGCCCCCGGGCCTTGAGTTATACATGTGTGTCATAGACTATATTTATAGACCTTATTGCACAATTAGTGATTAGTCCTCGCCAGAGCTCTTTATTACTTTGTGAGGAAATTGGACTTAAGATGCATCAGTATGTTTTATTACAGGGATTTCCTTATAAATCACCATCTAAGCAGCTGTAATGATAGCTTAGCAGATCTAATAAGGTCGAAAAGCCCCCTCTTGTGTTTCTACATGACAAGGAAATGAATCATTGCACATAGATTTAATTCTGAGCTTCACTCTGCCTTTCCTGCTGTGTCGTTCCAGGGGCTCAAAAATCCACACGAGGGGGAACGCATCAGATTACACTCATCAATACACGCTCATCTCTCTGTTATGCTTCTATTTATTCTCCCATGATGCCACAGCCCCTTAATCATATTCCCTTGCTACGGTGTGGGGTGTTGGGGTTGTGGGGCAGAGATGTAGGTTAGATGGTAGGGATCGATAGCATAAGGAGTGTCAGCTTGGCTATTAAAGACAGAACATGAATCCTGAGTGAGTCCCACAGTGTCAGGGGGGGAAAAGAATCCTCTATGTTTGCAACTCCAAGGCTAAGTAAAGTTTTCCATTAAATCAATTTGGCAAGACAATAAGGCATCACATGCTTAAAACCCTCCAAGGATTGCATTAAGTTTTATCTGCTGCTTTCGTGGCATCATTAATCTAAGATGAAGCATTATGAATTGTTTCAGGCTCTTTGGCACTGATTAGACAAGTGGATCTGAGTGATGTTGTTTCAGGGCAACAATCACATGAGTTATTGAGTCTGATTGGAGAACAGTCCCCTTACCAGTAAATGTCAGGCAGTTTCTGCTCTGACAATGCAATCATGGGTTTGGGTTTTGCTTCACATATTGAATGTTCCAACCACAATCGAAGGTATAGCCTAGATTTAATCCTCAATGTGCCTAAAGGTGTCTGAGAGCGGCTTTGTGTGTGATTCCCATATAGTCTGCTCTGACTGTGCCCTATAGTCTACATGCTGTCAGGGTTTGATCAATAACTACGGTTACCTGGGAAATTACACTGAATGTGAGTACATGCACGAATGCACATCGACTTTAAAATAGAATAGCAAAGGGAATGCCAATGAGGACGGGATGTAATAGAAAATACTCCACACAGAAATACTGCTGTGTTCACAGCCACTGGCTCCACTTTCAAATCAAATTATTTTCAGTCCATGCTGCTCCATACAAATGACAAGAAGTACTCTTTACAGTCATCCCATACACACAATTCTATCAAATCAACCAGCAGCTGAGGTTCCAACATTGCACAGGAAATGTTATTTTAACAACAAATTGCATTAGCCTGGAGGAAAACAGGTGACCATGACCATCTGAAGGTTAAGACGTCCAGCATTTCATGTATAATGCAAGTAGGAAGAAAAAGATTTTCTGCTATTTTGTTTTTGGTAACTTTTATATCTAAAAAAAAAAATAAAAGAAAAAGAAAAAAGTTTGAAGATCTTGTTAGTTGGTTGAAGAAAGCTGAATATTAATTTAAAAACAAAACAAAGAATATAAAAATGTTTTCTAAGGTTTACTGTAAATGAAAAGCAGAAAGCTCACATAAAGGATCAAATTAAAGAAGAACAATGACTCACCTGTGGAGCAGATTATGGTAAAGTTTGCCTGTGTCGGTCTAAGAGGTGTTTCTGTCCTTCATCTCTAATGCTCAGTGGATGCGTCTCTGGTGAGGAGAGGTTCTACGATGTGATGCCTGCTCACTGCCTCATCTCTGACTGTCTAACAGTGGAGACTAAGAGCAGATCTGCCTCCTCCCTCAAACTCCTCCCTCCTCTGTGCATGTGTGTGTGTGCACGTGTGTGAGTCAAACTAAAACTACATGGGGTTGTGCCACTAGAGCATCACTCCACCACCATGTAGCATCAATAATGCTTGGTGCCCAGTATGAGGTAAAATTCTATTGGATCTTGGTATATACGGATGGGAGGAGAAAAGCTATGAATTATTATTTTTAATCAGTCTAACAGGAATAAATGAGTGACTTTATTCCTTTAACACGTGAGAACTACTCTGGAAGACCTGCACATGTTATAGGACACATTACACGACTGAAACAAGTTGTAGGAATTAATATAATATCATGCATTTGAGCAACATCTGTGCAATTGTGTCTGTCCTTTTGTTCCCAGTAAATGATGGAAACTAAAAGATTTTATCATAATTTTGTTTTATTTTTTACATTTGACATTTGTTCCAGACCTTTCAAACCCATTGCATGTAACACAATGCAAACACATACAAAAGAAAAAATATTTATTTTTTGTATATATAACCTCAGCACTTATAAATGAATTTATATACTGTGAATATTGAAACCTCATTTTTCTAAGGGTACATATAAAATACATAAAACTCTAATCAATGTACGCACAGTCACACACCGATCTATACATACGTACATTATATATCTATATAAAATACACATATATACAACTATATATACATTATATTTCTAAATATACATTAGACATCTATATATACATTACAGGGTTTATGTAATTGATTGTCTGTTAGCAGGATTACATTAAATGCACTTAAAAGTTTTTGACACATTTTTAATAAACACATTATGCCATGGATGATTCCTATATTTTGGAGGGGATCCGGATCAATTTATTGATTCTGGATCGGTTTCAAAAACAGAAGAATCCCTCTCTTCATTGATCAACTTTCTTGGTTCGAAATAGCCAATCTTTTATTCTTTTTTGACAAATTTATGTCAGGTTGGTTCCTCAATGAATTACCCCATTGAGTTTTACACAGATTGAATCGAAATTGTGCATTTGAAAAATAAATAAATGAATAAATAAATAAATGTGTACATTATGACCCACTATGTTGTTATTAATTGTAAAATACGTTTCTTCCAAGCCTTTAAAGCGTGAATGATGATGATTCCATGATCAGGGTCACTGATCCAGATTTGTTAGAGAGGATAATTGGTGCTTAGTGGAGGTTGTGAGTGCTCTTGTACATCCACACAAAATATAAGTACATTTATAACACCTACAGTATATCTAGTACAACATGCCTGAAAGGGAGTTGGAAGACCAAACTTTAAAAACAACAACTAAATGTAGAAACAAAAGAGTATAAGAAAGTGTGAGCTCTGCCTCTAAGACTTGTGTTATTGTGTTTTGCCTCTTCTGATTCTCTCTGCAGGTAATTATAGGGGGCGTGGCCAGGTCTCAGAATGGGAGCACCTGTGTCAGTGCCCTGAGGGTATGAGAGCCAGGTTCAGTCAGGTCACGCTCTATGGGAGTGTGAGTTGGTTATTCACACTGTGCAACACTCTACACAATACAATACATACAATATATACTATCTACATTAAATAAACCCATGTTGTCTGTTTCTTTTTGTCATGGCCAACATCCCTTTTCATCCTAACTAGTAAATGACTTTTTTGAATCAAATCTGTACACAAACGTGTGCACCCATATTTTCACAATCTTACATTATCACTTACTTTCATATACATGATTAAAGAAATGTAATCATTTCTAGATAGTGGCCTATAGTGTGGCTGTAGTTAGCTTACCAGAGGTGTTTTATTTGGTTGCACATAATGGCATAAATAAGCACAGACCTTAATGACAAGCTTTGTCCCAAATCAATGAAAAAATATTTAAACACTTATAGTTAATTTGACAAATATTGCAGTTTCTGATATTATATTAAAGCGGGGCAACATGAGAAAATGGTATTAAAATCAGACAAGGAGGAGTTGATAAAGAAGGGAGACTTATTATCTCTCAGTCCTCACTCAAAATGGGACTGTAATCTACAGTACTTCTGAATTAATAATTCCTGCATAAAATTTTTTTTTTTAAATATATATATGAGTGCATATTCAATTGATGGTGATTAAGTGAAAAGAAATGTGAACAGCTAGTTTGAGGGAGACACATTTTAAAACAACAATAATAATGTTTATGGAAATTGTTGAGTTTATCTTTTAGAGGCAGGACCGGTCTTCCCGACAGGCAACACAGGCGGCCGCCTAAGGCGCCATCTGCTGGAGGGGCGCCAAGTTGCACCCGCCCCCAAATAATAATAATAATAATACAATAAGGTATAATAAACGTGAAACACACCCTTTACAATCACTGTACATATTTTTTCTTAATTAAATATTAATATTCAAATCTGCAACCATACCTGCTGATCTTCTGCCCATATTTTTATTTATTTTCATTTAATTCTTGTTCTATTCTATATAATTCTATTGTGTTGTTTGCACATTTGGTTTTAAGATTTTTGTTACCGACTAATAAAACCAAACAAGGAAGTAGAAATGTCCTTGCACTAAAACTTTTACATTATATTTTAACTTTTGATTGCATTGTATGGTTTGTTGTGTCGCAGAATTGCATTGTTTTGTCTTGATAATAAAAATAAACATTTATACATAAATGACCTGGCCCTGTTTAGAGGACTAGATACATTTTTGGTGACTTTAAAATCATTTTTACATACAATGTGGGTTATTTAGTCTGTTATTTGGAGATTTTTTCATTTAGAATAGAAAATCTTTTTATTCAGTGCTACACTTTATTTTAAAAATGGTTTTTGACTGCTTTGTTCATAATAATGATGTCTGATGACAATGATGCATTTATTTTCTCTAGACAGACACATGAATTACTGTGTGATGATTTCTATCGTGTTGTTTGTGAAAAGTCCTCCATGTGGTTGTTACAATGTCAAGTGATTCAGACCTACGTGTTGTAGAGATGTTTATTGAGCCTCCAAAGTCCCCAGATCCCAATCCAATTAGTAATCTGGAAAGAGCCAGACAAACAAGTGTGATCCATAAGTGTGACCCACTGACCTCTGGACACTTTCAGAGGTTTGTTAATGTTAACGCCATGTTGGGTTCAAATCAGGCAGGTCATCATCATGTTATGACAATTTGTATTTCTTAATCCACTGAGAACCAAACACTATAAATATAAATCCACTGAACAGACTATTGTTACCTCGTGTTAGACATTAAAATTAAAATAAATTCAGTGACCAAAAAAAAAGGGCATTTATAAATGTAAAATAAAAGATATTTGTTTGTTTGATCTGATCACCAGCACAAACTGAGCTCTAATCTCCTTTATAGGAGTTTATTCTCTGCAAGTCAGGAATATATAAAGCACTTCTCCCAGGAGATAGAGAAGATGAATACAAAAACCATGATGGCCTCTCATATCTGTATCTAACCTTTCAAATGTTTCCTGCTCCCGTCAGCTGGTTTTTCACAGAATTCACCACATTTTGCTTTAAGTGAATGTTCAGTCCTTGACAACTGATGTCTGTATATTTGAAAGAGACTGGGAGCAGACAAGTTGAATTTAATGTTGTTCTTTTTTCTAGATTAAGAAGGATTCACATCAGGATTACAGCAGCACAATGTAAAAGCGCAAAGTACAAAATCAATCATTCATTTTTGCATTTAAAATAGTCATTCAATTGGAGATTTTTAAAATTTTATTTGATCTTTATTTATCTCAAACTTCAAAATACAGTAAAATAAACAACAAAAATAGAACCAATCAGGGTCGAGACAGTTTATATGCATATGCACGTTAAGCATATCATGTATAAAATCAGTGGTTCAATAATAATCAACCAACTGCACATACACACGTGTATATATATATATATATATATATATATATATATATATATATATATATATATATTGCTGAGGAAAACCACAATTCACAACTCAATTTCCATATTCATAGCAACAATACACGAAAAAAGATAAAAGTGCAACATCCATCGCAGCAAAAACGCAACACCACAAACACCTGGATGCACGAAAATAAAACAGGAGTCGAAACAAGTTGAGTCTCTGTTCAGTTTTTCTCAAGCCGATGTGTCAAACATATTTTTATTCAGGAGCCATATACAGAGGAGTTCGATCTCACACATTTTGGGTGGAAAAAAAAGAGCAATTCTAACATTAACGTGCTCCAGTTTGCACTTTCACTATCAGTCCCAGCAGGATCTTCACTTCAAAATGTCTTTATTTTGTGACAATTGTATTATGATTAATTTAGGGCAATTTTGTGGCATTGTTTGTGCAAAATTGCAGGATTTTCAAAAACATCGCAGACACTAATTCTCTATATCATGTGATATAGACATGGATATAAAGCGAGCTCTTGCAACTATTGTGGAGTTTCATTGGATTTGTGTATTTGGAGGGACTGAGATATCTACAATGGAATTATTCGGTAATTTACACAATGATCCATGTTTTCTCTGTCATTTCTCCTGTGGGCTGAATTGGATGCTCGAAGGGCCAGATTTGGCCCCCCAGCCTTGGGTTTGACACATGCTCTAGTCTAGAGGGAGTTGATTTAAAAGATCAACCTGCCTGTGAGCAGTTGTTGACAAAAAAATGATGTGTGAATTCAACTGGAAACCCTGACAGTGGCGAAGTGAAGCAGGTTGGAATGGCACTATGCAGTAAAATGAAAACTGCTTAAAACTCAGACTCATTTGTAAACTAAACAAGGCAAAACATAAATAAATTGATAGCACCAGAGTGGATGGTCAGTACCGTATTTGGTCCATTTTTTATGTCTTGGGGACAAAGTCATATGACTATAATCTTTGCAGAGGGGGACAGACAGTGATATGTGAAGGGAAGCATTTCCTTTGCCTCTGACTCGTCTTTCTCTTGGGATTGAGTCCAATAACATGAGGTTGGACTGAGGGCAGGTGCTCTCGTTAGCCATTTTTCAAGTGTGGGTCCCAAAGGGCCTTACTGGGTGTGCAAGCCCATAAACGTGTAGAGCTGAGAATGAGCACGAAGGTGTTGCCGATTGCTGCATAGTGAGATAACCAAATGTCCTTCTGAATTATTGAACAAAGTAAGAGAGAAAATTAATATCTGTAAGTAAAATAGGTGCCAGAACAGATAAAGTCACTAAAGTCACCACCCCAGCAACAGAAGGTGACAAATAAAGTGACAAAAAATGAGTAACGGGTGGCATAAAATGGTCCAGAAGTGGTAGAAACGTGCCAGGAAAAGATTGAACACTGAGTAAAATGGGCCAAAAGTAGTCAAGAGCGGCAAAAAAATGGGCAAGAAAGAGGAAACAGGAGGTATGAAATGGCAAAAGTTTGCTTAAATAAGCAAAATGTGGCAAACATTAGTGAAAAAGGGCAAAAATGTGGAAAGAAAAGAGGCAAAATGGAGAGAAAGTGTTTAGGGAAAGAAAGGTATGTATTGAGCAAAAGGGATAGCTTATTTTATTTGGATGAAAAGTGACAAAAATGGTTAAAGAAAGGACAATAATTGGATGAAAGTGTCAAAAAGGACTTGAAAAAATAGACAAAAATAGGTAAGAAGGGATATTTATTGGCAAAAGGTAGCTAAAATCTGAAAAAAAGAGGCAAAAATGTAGAAAAGGGGCAAAAATGGGACAAAGAAAGTTACAAAATGGCCAAAGAAATAGGTCAATCTGGTTAAAAACGTACCCCCTTTTTAAGGTTTTCTGGGGGAATAATATATAAAATTAAGACAAATAAGAAAACAAAAACTGCAAGATTTGTGGACTTCTACGCGGTGTCCGCTGATAATGTAGTGGGCTCGTCTGGACACAAAATGCTAGGGCTGAATTTTTGTCCCAGTCCACCCCTGGTTAAAATATTAATGGCTCTATTCTCCAATGCACGTAAGTCCAAAAAGCCGTTTCTAGCGCTGTTTTTGGCTGTGTGCTATTCTCCCCCTGTACTTAAGTCAGTCGCTGCACGCCTCCATCCCAGTTACGCACAGTGGGTGGAGCAGCCCTGAAATGTGGGCGTTCCCATTCAAATCATGCGTTACGCACAATCTCCCGTCTACTTAAGTTCTTTTCCTCTTACGCACTTCTAACCCTGGAATAAGTGCAGCGCCCTCATAAGATGCAACATTATTGTAGGAGCCATAATTTATTTGTTAAAATACCTCTGTTTAATATGTGTAGCATTTACCTGACCTGTAGATGGGCGGGGCATGCAGTTATTTAGGTTGCCATGGTGATCGCACACGTGTGCTTAATCAGGGGAAGCAAACAGTTTTTGGACGGTACTCAAGGGTATATTCCCGGGCTCTTGTGAATGGTTTTTCTTTGTTTTACTGGACATTTAAGAGGCACATTTTTTGTATTCACGATCCCTGTTTATTTGCAAGATTAAAGAGTCAAAACACCAACGGGCTATTTTTCATATTACATTTGAAGCCACACGGATTCATAATACTGTAGAACAGACTCCCAGAAAAATCTATCTAAAGCAACACTGCACACCAAAGGATTGACCATCAGCGTTTCTAATATTTTCACATTTACCAGTTCTAAATGAGACAAAATGTTACATTTCATTTTACCTGTGTGTGTGTGTGTGTGTGTGTGTGTGTGTGTGTGTGTGTTGCTGCTTGTTACAAACTCGATTACAAACGATTTTAACACTGTGTACAACATAAAGCCACAGTTTGCTCACACTACAAGAGTAAATAACAAGTGAAACATGACAGATGATGATGACGATGTGATGTAATGTGCACGGATGATGATGATGAAGCTCTGATCAAGGAGAGAGGTTTTAACTGTGACTCGGACAGAATGCGGCCGATCCTCACAGTACAATAATCTGATCAATAATCTGATCAAATCAACCAGTTACATCGTTTATCAACGAAGGCGTTTCAAATTAAAAGTGAACTTTATCATGTTCAAGGATTTCAATGACATTTACAAGCGTTGGGAAAACTCCATGTTTCGTGATTTCTAGACAGCCCAAAACAATGACATCACCTCCTTTCCTTTAGCCCGCCTTTTTTCATTGGTCAAAGTTTTTATGGGCTTACAGCTGCTACAGATGACAGATTTTCTTTGTTTCTTTTTCAGAGCACATGAGATCTTCATTTCTGTCAGGACATCAAGAAAATTTCAAATAAAAACTTAAAAAGTGTATCTGAAAAAAATTACCTACCCTACCTTTAAGTTTAGGTGAGAGAATAAACCCCTCCCGGGGAGGAGCTCAAGCGTTGAATTCCAAAACACGTTCAGGTAGTACGGCTGTTCATCTCCTGCTTCTTTCAGCAAAATAGGCTTAAAAAAAAGATGGGATGCCTATATTAATGCAAACAATGCCTCCTGACTCAGCAGGTTTTACACTAACCATGTTTCTCTAAAAGGCTACCGCGAATGTATAAAGATTGAATAGAGACCTTGGCCTTCGTCCAAAACATTGAAGATTACGACACCAGAGTGTATGCTTTTTAATAGCAGCAGATAGTGAAGAAGATTAAAGATGTTGTAAATAGATTTTAAACACTTTGCTGTAAAGAGAACTAACTCAGCAGTTGAAAAGACTTTATAATGGGATATTTAGAATATATCAGATCAGTATCACAAACTGGGTCTTGAGTATGTAAAATTCTTAAAAAAATAAATAAAAAAAGTTCATCCTGGAAAAGTAACTACAGCACTTGAGCAAATCACCAACACACAAAGCCATACATTTACACATTACAAATAAAAACAGGCAAATATGGCCAAATGCAAAGTGATATATCACCAATAAACTTTGAAAAAAGCGTTGCAAAAATGGCATCAAGGAATGAACTCTCTTCCTTCACTGGCAAAGAAAGTTATTACGGTAAGAACGAAATAAAAACTGTTTTAATTCAGCAAAAGAAAGTGTGAAGCAAAAAAGTTCGTTTAATAACTGTTTTTACCGCAATGCCCCAAAATTTCCCGACGTTCAAGTCACATGACCATTTGTCAACAAACCATCATAATGACCCATTAAACGGCAGTCTTTACCTTCTACTTTAGTTTGTGAGTAAAGTATCGTTGTTTATCTGTGAGACCTACACTATGTCTTATGAGTTGAACAATTACTGTCACCAGCAGCATTAATCATCTCGCTTTGGTCGGTTTAAAGGGAGAAATCTCAAAACTAGCCCAACACATTGTGTACATTTTTCACATATCTCTAAATACCCATCTTTCAACTAAAACATTTTATTGCTGCACAGTTCCAAGACTTGAGAGAAACATATAAATAATTTATTTAATTAACTCATGTTAAACACAATAAAAATTATTAATATTTTTATATTCTGACAACTTTTAACAATCTTTTTTGTAAATAAATAAATAATGTCAAACACACCTAAAAATAAAAACAGCAGCATGTATGTGGTGTTCGATGTAAGGACTGTAAGAAAGTTCTCAGCCAATGTTCCCTATCCTGTATGTGGGCCATCATCCCCAAAACGTTTGAGAAGTCCTGAAACGATTTAATGAACTTATCTGTTAACAACAGTGTTGATATTTTTAAATGCCTCAACATTGATGGATGGAAACAGTAATAAAATCAGGGACACATTATTTACAGCAGTATCAGCAGGTCATCGCATGGAGGAGGCAACTTGGCCACGAGTGACAAATAGAACTATTGAGAAGAAAATGAGCAATAATCTAGTGGCTTCATTACATGAAAATTGGCAGCAGACTCGTCTCTGTGGCTGTAACCTTGGAGCAACTCAGACTGTGCTGTAAGCAATGCTCATTTCTCAGGTCTCATTGTTGATGTGAGAAACAGTGGAAGAAGCCTCTCCACCTTCTTGCAGTGTCACAGTTAATGTCAGCATGCTGAAAATTTAAAGAGTGACCGATGTTTGTTCTAATAAATCAATCCTTTTTGGCTAAAGCTGCCTGAATGTCTCAGACTTTGATGTGATAATCAGCAGATAATCGTACAGTAAACTGAAAAGGAGGTAGAACTTTAAGTATAAACTTTTAAATTAGTTTATAATTCTTCCTAACCCTTTTTGAATACTTTTTTTTTTTAAACTTCTGATCTGTGTGGCCAGTGATGCATGTTGTACAACATGTTCGAAATAAACTTTAATTTATTCAGTCATTGCTTTGTAAGGTATTTTCTTGGTTTGGCAAGATGAAAATGGGCGTTTAATATGAACCAGTTCATATGTTTAAACTTGACTAGTTGTCTGTGGATCATGTATAATTTTACTTGCTATTGAAGAGTATACAGTTTGACATGAATTCACACCCTGAAGGACAAGGCATTAATAACTCTGACCAAGGACACTATAACTCAACCTTGGATGGCACCTCGGCAAATGTTAATGTTATATTAATAATAATTAATATTATCACTTTTAAAACCCCTTGTCCCCCTACACATTTCATAAAACAAGATGATTTTAAATGCCATTTATTTCCAATACAAAACAGCAAAGCATTTGGGACACCAAACTATTCTAATTTTACACCACAGAACCAAAAACCATTAGCCACAGCTGAGATCAACAGGGTAAATAATTAAAAACTAGAAAGCAAAGTGTACTGGCTGGTCTTCCCTAATGGTTTAGTCAAGTGCTTCCGTTTGCAGGACATTGAGCAGCAGCCTGCAGAGTTCTCCGGGCCATCTCCAGGGCTCCTTCCCGGGTCTTGTTACCGCCAATAAAGCCTCCGGCATGGACAAAGATGCAGCCCTTGATGCCACTGAGCTCCGACAATGCCTCATCTCGAACGCCACGCCACTCCTCTTGCAGTGACAGCCTAGAAATGAAACACAAATGGTAAAGATGGTTTACAGGTTTGGACTATGAAGTCAAGTCTGGAGTGCAAAACAGTCTTGTGCACACTTGGAAAAGCCTGTAACTAAGGCTATGTTCACACTGCAGGTCAATTCCAAATATTTTTGCCCATATCTGATTTTGTAATGTCAATGTAAACCGTACAATTCCGATCTTTTCAAATCCGACCAAAGCCACTTTCATAAATGGAACAGCAGGTTGCATTCCATCAGACCTTTACATCATCAAAATGCACAGTCATAATTCTCCATCTCCGACGGAGCGGCAGGGGAGGGGGGAAACCCCAGTGGAGGATGCAAGTAGAAAAGTAGATGGTGGAAGGAGAGTGAGTTATTAAAATTAGGAAATATTTATTATACATATTATCAGTGCCACACACGCTGAGACGCCTCTGTATTTACTTCTGTAAACAGTGCCTCAGAACCTTTTTTGAGGTTCGCATTCCACTCATACTCCCAACTGATAAAAGATGCATTTAATGTGTAAATATGAACGATCACACGAAAAAAAAAATCGGATTTTTAAAAAAAGTGTAGTGCAAATGTAGCCAAAGATGATTGTTTAAAATGAAATCCCTTTTGACACAAAAGTCATTAAATCCACAAGCTCCAGCTTTTGTATTAGATTCTCAAAAATATACATGAGCATTTCTAAGGCAAAATTCAGAATTTTAATTCAAATTACAAAAAAGTAGCATCTTAAAAATTCCAAAAAATTATATATATATATATATAAAAATAAAAAAAACAGATACAGCTACAATGAAAACCATGGTTTGACTTGTATTCTTTGAAGCAGTAGCTTGGTTCCAATATTCATCTTTAGTCAGATCACAAGCAAAAAAAAAAAAAAAAAACGGCTCTAATCAGCAAATGTTTAATTCCGTGCAAATTGTTATTTGTAACATCCCGAACTTAGATTTTAGGGTGAAATCTGTAAAAGTTAATGACAGTTACCTGTTATTAATGCATGACTTCACACAAACTCCTCTTTTTTAGATTTAATGACAGGAAGAACACGAGGAAGATTGCCACTATCAAAGGTGAAAAGCAGTGACCCTCCCATAACGGACCGCCAACAATCAACTCTGCCAAATGAACCTATGAAAATGTGCTTTATTCTTCTCCAGTGAAGTGGAAAAACCACCCATTGACACAGAGATAGAAGAGCCAGTGGGCAATCATCCAAAGTGGAAATAAATTGGCTGTGTGAGGGGCTTAAAAGCTGACCTGCACAAAGTGTCTGTGGATTGGTTCCAAGTTCAGGAACTCAAAATACAGGAAAATGAAGATCGACTCATTTAGACGGAGAATACTGAATGAAGTCTAAAAAGACTGGTCGATGTCTTGTATCCTGTGTGTTTGTAATACATCCTTTTATCATGCTATCCTCCTTATCTCTGACCTTGTGTTCTTTAAAGCAGTGTTAATGTTTGTGGCTCACCTTTCACCCAGCACTGTGTCACAAACAGACTTTAGACACCCTAATCTAACACCTAAAGTAACTAAAAGCCTCAGACTATTTGGAAATGTCACAGCAACCACAGGTGCAAATTGCACAGTAAAATTTGGAATAAATGGCTTGACACACTTATCAAAGATGTCAAAACATCTGCTGACTGAAAAGAAAAAGAAAAAAGTCTTTTCTCCAGTTTTCAGATAGAAGGAATCAAACCAACATTAGAATTCCCCATTTTATTAGTTATAAAACACACACCACCTGACTGATTTATAAGCCCTATTCGCACGTGGTTTTTTTACCTAGGGACCACATGCGATTTGTAATAATTGTGGAGAATGTCTGTGATGATAATCCCATGCAAATCGGCCATGTCAGTAATTTGTAAAGTAAAAATTCCCCCTCAAATTACCTATTATATTTTGATGAACTCCGAGGTCCAGTGATAACACTAATCCAATGCGAATAAGCCTCTGTGTTTACGTGTTGTTTTGTTTCCAGGACGCATGTTTATTTATTTTGTATTCATTTTAAGGTTTCTCTCGCGTACTTCTCTTCTTAGTGTCCGCCATGTTGAAAAAAATGTAGCGAATGTTACGCAATACGCAGCACGTTGACATCATATCCGGGAGATGTCCGTAAATTTTAGCAAAATCTCAGGCTTCGGTTATCCCGTGCGAATGCGCCACATAAAAAGCAAACGTTTATCATTTATTTATTACATGGGGTCCCCAGATAATATTTATCCTGCGCGAATGGGGCTTTAGTCACACTGGTAGCATGTTCATTTAAACCTGTGATTACTCTTAATGTCATTGGTCCTCTCAAGTTTACTTAATCTCCAGTCTATTAAGATTGTCACCATCCAACCTGTGGAGGAAAGCATGGCAGCCACTAATGGCAGCCCTGATAAGAATCAACCTATCGATCGCTCCACAGTAAGGCTGGAAAATGAGCTCTGCAGGAAAGGTCAACAGGTCTGGTAATGAGGAAAAGGAGGGGAGGGGTAAAGTTATGTTGTCATGACAGACCAGGAAGCTCTCGTTTTCACAATGACCAGTCTTTAAAAAAAAAGAAATACAATGAGCAAAATATGCTCTGAGGAAAAAATGCTCCCCACCCCCAAATTCAGTATGACTGTGACAGACGGTGTCAATTAGCATCTTATCATGAGTGGGTAATTACATTACACACTACTGGAGACTGGGAATCATAACATATTACCCAAGTACAGGCTGAATCTGGCAGCTTTATAATAAATACAAGTGTCACAAAATCGCTATTCGAGCTTCAAATTCTACGAACCTATTGTTTTAAATCTAAAGTAGAAAAACGTTATTTTAAACAGTTTGAGCAAATTAAGTACAAAAATTACACATCAGATGGAAAGAAACTGTCCAGAGATACCAAAAAATATATGCTGCAAAAAAAACAATAGAGATTGATGATGATGAAGATTATTCAAATAAAGCCCAGAAAAGCAAAGGAAAAAACCTTACGGACTTGGTAGAAATCTGCAAGGGTGTAGTAGCTTTAACTGTGGAACAATGGTTGGCAACAGGTTTACATTTCTTCTTTTTTTCAAAATTTGGGTATAATCACATGTTTTAACACACAAAAAAAACAGATTACATTTTCAATGGGTCACCAAGGCAAGCATATGCAACTTTCTCCATTAACTAGGGTTTTATGTCAGATCCACCCACAAATTATGACACCTATGACCATATAAGCAAAGAAATTCTAGTAAATAAATTTCAAAAAAAGAGTTTCAGCATTTGTAAAACCAAATAATAGCATGTCAAATTACAATAAAGTCCAGTACATTTTAGTCTTGCACAATATGCAAAGATATACTGCTCAGCTTTAAAATGTAAACAGCTATCACCTACTCTATGTGAATTTATGGCAAAACAATGAGATTTTTAAGGTAAATGTATATTAAGTAGGGATGTACGATATTAGCTTTTTGCCGATATCTGATTATCCGATATTGTTAAACACTAATTTTCCGATACCAATATTGATATATACATAGACCCCCTCCCCACCAACCTAAATGTAGGTCATATAATATATCCTAATGGAAATAATATCTTCAGCCATCTTTTACTGCAATATCTAAATTGATGCATTCCACAAACAAACATCAGTAAAAAAAAAAAGAATTCCTATTCAACTTAATAATGTTAAGGTTAATATTCAGACAACTTTTTTCAGATATGGAAAAAGCTCCATATTTATTTTTGATGATACCTCTGTCAACAATAAAGATTCAACTCATACACAATGGGTTTCACCATTATTTGGTTTGAAAAATGATTTAATCTGAATAGGTAATGGAAAACTAACTTGCAGTTGATAGTGTTTGTAATTTTATTATATACTGTATGTCATTCAATAAAAAGCACATCCATGGGGAATTGTTGTTGCTGCAATGGTAGGTAGTTACTAAACTTAAAAAAAAATTACTAAAACATTGAAAAAGGGGGTCATTCAAAGCCTAAATATAAAGCTAAATTAGAAAGTGTGGCAGCGGGTGTTTTTTTTTTTTTTTTTTTTTTTTCAAATAGAACTCGTTTCTAGTTCAGATCATGCTGCTGTCAACCTACAGCATACTCTGACACAGTTCATCTCTACTCCCCTTTTCTTATCCACTGCAAAAGATTACTTTACAGATGTGAGGCTGATAAAAAAAACATTAAATTGAGCTTTTCCCCTACTGGTGATAACAACATCCCTTTCACAGAGTCAGCCTAAGCCTACTGTGAGGAAACGACCAATGGAACCTCCATTGGAAATAGGATTTTAATGCTAAAACAAACAAACATTGTTAGTTTTAGGAGCTTTCCAACGGCTGGTATGTTTGTGTCTGTGTGTTAAACTAAAAAAAGATGCAGCCTGGTGAGATTCTATAGAATGAAGGGAAAAGTCCAACTGGGGAACGGAGGTGACGGATGGGTACGATGTGTGAAAGGTGAGACAAGATAAGGAAATGGGGAGGACAGGAAGGAGGATGATGATGAACGGGAACAGGATTAATGAAAAGAAAGCCACAGAGTTTAAAAAAAAAGAAGAAAAAAAACCCAGATAAAATGAAAGATGGGGATCACAGGACAGACAGAAATACTCCAGACGAAAGAGAGTGAGAGTAATAGGAGGGCCAGGAGAAAAAGCCATCTTATAGAAAGGGTTGAAAATAGAAGAGGTCTATAACAGAGTGTCCGTTGATGCGAACGAAGGGCATGAAAAAGCTATTCCAACTCTTTGCACGTCTGTTCATGATGGGATATGAAGATCCCCTGCTGTTTGCATGGAACCAAAGAAAATCAATAATTAGAACAGATAAAACCAGAATAAAAAAGTAGTGACATTTAAATCTGCTGGAGACCATCAGTGGTGACAGAAAAACACGATGAGTCGCCTTTAAAACTGTCAGAGAAATCACATCTGCATTGTTATTATGACTCTTTTTCATTTTAATTTTCTAACTAAGGCCTTAATCTAATCCAATCTCATGTCATATATCTTTCTATTGCAAAACAATTCTAAATTGAAATATGAAACATTTTAAATAAATAGCCATATTGTTGTGCGGAGCTACAAGGCCTTTGTTGCTACCTCTCTACAATTTATCTGAGTCAAAAGAAGAAAAGTGGGCAATTTTCCTAACAATTGTGCACTTTTAAACTTCTGTTTTAAAAAACAGAAATCTCCTGTGTTCATGATTGAACAGAAATGACTAAACTATAAAGGCATTTATGTGCTACTTTTCATTTCTTTCTGTAATGCTGCTTTCTGTAATGTTTCCCTGACGGAGCCTTCCCAAGGAATTAATAGTCTATCTAATCTAATCTATTTCTCTCACCTGCATTAGAAATACTATTTAAATGCCACCGCCACAGTTTTACATTGGTAACATGTGCATTTCATGCATCGTCATCCTTTTTTGGCTGAATTAAGTCAATGTATTTTCGAGAATCATCAAGAAATCGACTTTTTTCCCCCCTACATATTATGCCGAATATTAGTTTACTTAGTTTCATTTATTAAAAACTATATTTTAATTTATCTAAATTTGCTTTTTTTCCTTCAATGTGATAATTTTCCTTAATTCAGGAAACTTTTGATCTCCAGACATGTTTCGATTGCCAACTAACAGATACATAAAAGCAATCACTAGATGCCTCTGAGGGAGACTGACAGTTGGCAGTCGAAACATGTCAGGAGTTCAAAATTGATTAAAAGAAACCATAACATATTATTTCAATAAAAAAAAGACCAAATCAACTTGCTGGAATTGTGATTATTTTTGTTACTGTTACTGTTTTTTACTTGTTACTTTTTTATTTAGTTTTTTTACTTTTTCTTTACCTGAGCCTTATATGTTGTAGAGGACATAATAAAAACCAGTCAATCACATTTTCTTTTTCTTTTCTGAAGACGACAACCACTCCCTAACAAATTACAGAAAATTGCCATATACCAACGGAATATATAAATTTAAAAAATGACAGTTCCCATGAGAATGTGATGATAGATACTCCAGGGAATCACTCAGTTTGTCAGACAGAAACTAGGGTTTAATCAGATGTTTTGTAAAGGCCAATTTATCCCCTAGATACTGCAAAGCATGTGACATAAATATCTACAGCAGATACCAGTTTAATCACTGGGTAAGCTATGTGTGACACCTAGGTCAGCCTGCTTGGAAATGAGGACCAATTAGTACATGTTTCTACTTGCCATTATTAGGAGTTCTACAATCTGGACACACAAGCATAAAGAGTCCCAGAGATTTTAATAGATGTCATATAATAATGATCATTTCCTTCCTCGCTTCCAACAGAATTGACAGATTTTAATATCACAAATCTAAAAATAGCAGTTAGACTACGCTCATTAAATGTCAAATGTGGTTGATCTTAATAGGTTCTATAAGCTTGAGGGTTCCAAGAAGTTCCAGTGCAAGTCAAATGTTTGCCAGTGTTGTAACCACTCTGCTGTGTTAAGAAACCTTGTGTCTAGGTTTATGTGTATTTAGTCAGGACATGAAATAATCATATTTTGGTCTGATTTATTTACCTAGTTGCTTACTGTTGTCATGTTTTTATTGCAATATTGTTTCTTATTTATTTATTGTAGGGACAGTGCATATTAATATACATTTCTGCAAATATGCCAGAATTAGCTTAAGGATCCCCTTGGTTCTGAAATAAATGAATGAATATTATCAATTAATTAAAAAGGTTGCAAATAAAAATAAATAGTAAACCACTTTAACAGACAAAACCTGAATGTATGTAGAACATTATTTAACAAAATGGCTACAGTGTTAATTTTGTTGACTAAATATTTTTGTCATAGTTTTCAACTACTAAAGTAACTAGACTAGGACTCATTTAAAAAATAAATGTGAACAAAAACCATATCAAAATATAGTAATATGTTTTCATTAACTAACAAAACCAAAACCATAATCCAATCAGAACTCATGTGATCACATCCAATCTGTCTGTGTATTTACAAACAATAATACCATCTAATATCAGGTTGATAAATGGAAATTTCATTTCAAGAAATGCATAAACTAATGCTTTGTATTTGAGTCGCTATTTCTGTAACAGATTTAGTCAACTTAAATCTTAATGTCATTTAGTTGACTAAAACTAAACTACAACTGAAAAAGTCCTGATGACAATATTTTGACTAAAATAAAACAAAAAGGTGTATTTTTGTCAAATGACCAGGGTTGGGGTCAATTATAATTGTAACCGTGTAATTGCTATTTATTACATTTACAATTATGACGTGATTATGATAGTTATGGTAATTTAAAAAAAATATGTTGCTGTTATCATAACTGAATTGTAACTAACTTTAGATAATTTACTTTTTAATTGTAATTGGCATAAAAATGTTATTTTTTAAGTAAATTGAAGGGTGTACTGACAAAAAAGGCATAGACGCCCACAAAGAAAACAAAATGAAATGATAAATAAGTGTAATTTACAGCTGACTTAAGACATGGGTCAAAACCAACCAATTAATATCAGAGATGCTAACAGAAAGCTAACACAAGAGGAAGGTTACGTTTCTTGGGCATATTTATTAAAGGCTCAGTAAATGTGATTAAATTTGACCTTTAGTAATTGAGAATGTAATTATAAATGACCTTCAGGTGAAGAATGATAATCGTAGTTTTAATTGTAACAGGGAAAAAAAATGCCAGTCATCGTTATCATAAATGAGTTGTAAGTGAACATGGATAATTGAAGATGTAATTGTAATTGAAAAATTATGTAATTGATCCCAACCCTGCAAAAAAATCAAATAACTAAACTAAACTAACCAAAAACAAAAATTGGCACTGAATAGCTGAAGGCCATAAAACCTCAAATGAAGAAAAAAAAAAAAAAAAAAATTATATATATATATATATATATGAGCTTCACTGAGCTATGCCAGATATTATTATTCAAACCACACACACTGGGAATACTTATTGTTAGATTAAGAGTGACACAAAGGCAGGCACAAATCTGTTTTCTTCGTATTCTGCAAAACATAATCAGCACACAACACATCCAGCTTTCTTCTATTACACTGCTCACAGTGACATGCCGTGACCACTAGGGTTGGGTAGGCACGTTGCAAATCGAGACCACCAATGACAATTTCACATATTTCTGCAGTCAAGTGTTAAATCAATTCAAATTCAACTTTATTTGTATAAAGTAATTTACAACAAAGTCACCGCAATGCGCTTATCAAAATATAAAATTCATAATAAGAAAAAACCGAACAAGATCCACATGAAGTATTTAGCCATCTAACAAAATCAACATCGTAAAACATCATTAAAGAAACAATTATTTAATATAGCCTCCATATTCTCCCAAGAAGATATATCTCATGACACGGTAGCGCATCCGTTGTTTGTGTTGGAAACACAGAAACATGGAGAAAATGACAACAACAACAACAACTCAGAACAGCCTCAGTGAGGAGCATCCACAAAGGCAATCCTTCCTTTTGTACCATTCATTGTAGAAAATACGAACAGTTTTCTGACCTTACCTTTGCTGAAGGTCTGGTAGCTCAGGTGTTGGTCTCCCATCTTTTAAAAGCTATCGTTTTATCTCAAAAGAAAGTTTCTCTATCGTCTCTAGCGCTGTCATCCTGCCTGTAGTGTTATCCCGCCCACTAGCTAGAAAACGTTGCAGCAGCGGTCACGTGGGATCAATTCACTAATGCACTGTGAACATACGTATAGCATTTAGCATAGCATGGCTACATCCAAAGGCAGCGTAGAGAGCTGCCTTTGGACGTAAATGGTTGTCATCTTGGGGAACTGACTGCGCATGCGCAAACACATAAAAACATGCTATGGGAACAGGGGCAGAGCAGCAGTGTGCTTTTGGGAGGGGGCGTGGCCTCCTCCTGCCTTACAGCGGAGTGAGACTGCAGCCATTCCAGGAAATAGCGCTGTTTAGTAAGTTGGGCTATGAAACGTACAAAATGCGGACACTTTCAAACTTATAGGTACTGTAGGCTATCGGAAATGAAAAAATAAATAACCAAATATCAATTCACCCTTGGGTAGACACTGCCTCCCTTGCCTACCCTGACTGCACGTCACTGACTGCTCATCATTAACCCTCCCGTCATCACTGGAGCTCCAGAGCAACAATGGACTCTGCAGAAATCAATAACAAACAGCAAGACTCAAAAGAAACCAAGAGCATTACTATTGGAAAATCAAGGAGGTGACATCAGTGCTGTAAAGATTATCTATACTTTACAATCTTCTGTAATCATCTGTTATTATTAGAGGGTGAAAATCAAACTTCATCTGTGTTTTTTGGGAACACAGAAATAAGGCATAGCCAGAAGTGCTCTAACAATGTCACATTTCCCAGATCTATTGCAACAAAATAGAAAAGTAAAACACCACACTCAACCTTGCTCTCAAAGCAGAGTGCTTGTTCAGGGCTTGAAATACCCCTGGAAGAAACAGAGTACTTCAGAGGGTTAAAAAAAAAAAAAAAAAAAACACACACACAGAATACAAGTGTTTATCATCAGCTGAGCGTCCAATCATTAAGTACAAACTCAGACGATATAATTCGCAGAATGTTTTAATGAGCAGAGATGACGCACCTTTTCGTGACTCTCTTGTGTTGAAAGTTCAAGTGCTCAGTATTGCTAAAATATTGAACTCTACGTCTTAGTTATTTCCACATCTTGTTGTTTAATGTCTATGTTATTACAGCCACTTGCAGTTAGTTTTAGGGTGCTTTCCCACCGGTTTAGTCCCAGACAAGTTCCAAATGAGCGGAGGGCAGGTCATAATTTTATCACCTTTGTTTAGCTCGGTTTGCGTTCAGAGCACAACTTCTGAACCGCTCCAAACAGCCTCTGGTGCAGCTGCATGAGCTAACCACTTGAGGGGGCCGTTACTGAAGTAGGGACTTCTCTCGGTAGAAAAACAGAAACCTGAAGAAGAGGATCTCAACAATAGGTCAAAGTGATTGCTTAAAAGTGCACAGAAACTTCTGCCTCCATTTGTTCTTTCACAACATTCAACAACAGAGCAGCAACAAGTTGCTATGCTTTTGGTTTTAAAGCCCTGTTCTATTTCATAATATTTCGTGGGATGCCTCATTATGGGATGCAACATCTGTCTGCATTCCTCAGAAGCATTTATTTCAATCTGCCAATCCTGATTGGCCAGTGAAGCGCGTTTGTCCACTAGGAGGTCACCCACCTCCTATAAAAGGAGGACACGGACAGACATGCACCATTCAAAGACCTCTTCTCCTTTCAGCTATCTTGCATTTTTTTTGCCAGCTTAACTGTCCACAGATGGATTATCAACGCTGTCCTCGACGTGTCAGACGGTTCAACACACGTTGTCCTGCATCCCTGCCTCTTCGAAAGCGTAAGCAAGCCACCTGCTCTTCTAACTGCGTCATGCGGTGATGGCCTCTCTCACCGAGGGATCATGATGTTCTGGGGCTCGCCTCTGTCCATGTGGGGGTAATACCTCCACTAAAGACAGGCACAAAGTCTGCCCCAACTGCCTGGATCTGGCGATCAAAACTCTGGGCTTGTGTAAGCACTGCGCCGTGTTTAACGCACGGAGCCTCCACAGGAGGCTGGCACGCCTGTCTGAGCAAGACTCCGCATTAAACGTTGCTCCATGCAGGCTATGGGAAAGGTGATGAGCAACATAGTTGTTGGTGGATTTTTGGCTCTGCGAGGAGAAAAAGAGAGACGATGAGGCTCTCTGCCTCTGTCTCCCCAGGAAACCCGCGCTCACGTCTCCACCAGCGGAATGAAGAGCTTTTCCTCAGACTCCTCCCCACAGTCCGCAGTTTAAGGCGGCAAGACCTTCTTTTCCCCAGGCTCCGGCCCCCTCCTGGTCAGGGATAGCAGTCTCCCCGTCGTAACCCTGTCCCCTGGAGCGAGCAGTGTGTGCTCGCCCCGCGGTGTCTTGCCCTGTTCCACTGGCAGGGGGCTCCTCCGCTGTGCGGGAGATCCCTCTGTTGTTGGTTGACCGGTCACCGGCAGAGGGCTCCACCACGCTGCGGACAGGCACGCTGCTTACCGGGTGATGTAAGGATCATCCTGAGACCCAACCAAAGGTTGTGGGCTCCACCACGCTGCGGACGGGCACTCTGGTGACGTACGGCTGGCTGCCGCAAGGGGGCTCCACCGCTTTACGGGGAATAGATGAAAAAACTGCACCCAGAGATGGTGTGGCAGCTGTGGGCCCCTTTATGGACAGGCTGAGGTGGACCTGTTCGCAGGGGAAGAAAACGCGCAGTGCGCAATGCCGAGGGGACGATTGGCCGCGCACACACTGATCCTGCTGGCTCCACTGTGGCCGGACATGCACTGGTTGGCGCAGGTTTACCAGCTGCTACGCAGGGACGGGCACAGTTTTCCAGACCGTTTGGCACTGTGGGCTTTGCCCCTGAGTGGCTCAATCTGTCAGCCCTGGGATTATCACAGAGTCTGATCTCCACCGTACAGAGTGCTTATGACCCCTCCACTAGGTCTCTTTATGATTATAGGTGGAGGCTGTTTGAGGGGTGGTGCCTGCAGAGAAACCACATCCCTTTTCAGTGCTTGATGGGAGTGATTTTGTAAGTTCTGCAGGACCTGATTGACAAAAACAAAGCCTTTTCCACTGTGAAAGTGTATATGCCGGTGATCGCCGCCTGTCACGTTGGCTTTGGAGATAAGTTGGCCAGTCAGCACTCGCTGATCTGCCGGTTTATGAAGGGATCTGGCAGTGGTTTTGGAGGTACTTAAAAGTCCTCCTTTCATACCACTGAAGGAGGTGGGCCTGAAGTTCTCCTCTCTTAAGGCTGTCTTGTTACTGGCTCTGGCCAAGAGGGTCAGTGACATCCACGCGCTCTTGGTTCATTTGTCGTGCGCTCAGCTTTTCCCGGGTAATGAAAGGATCATCCTGAGACCCAACCAAAGGTTGTGGGCTCGTGTTCCCCCATTGACCTTTTGGCCATTTCTGCCTCACAGGGTGAGCAGCGGCTGATTGTGTTATGTCCAGTTCGTGCAATTCGCACTTATATGGATATGACGAGGAGCCTCAGGAGGAGCGATCAGCTGTTCGTCTCCTGGGCCAATCCCCACAAGGGGCAGCCTGCCACTAAGCAACGCCTGTCACACTGGGTGGTGGAGGCTATTGCTTTGGTTTACTCGTGTCAGGGTCTGCAGCCGCCTACGGGTCTGCGTGCACATCCTGGGCTTTGTTCAGGGGAGTGTCTGTTCAGGACATCTGTGCAGCGGCGAGTTGGACCTCGCCCCTCACGTTTGTCCACTTTTACATGCTGAACATTTCCGCCCTGTGCATGGCACGGGCGGTTTTACTGTCCTGATGTGATCAGACTTCTGCCCTGGAGGCTGGTACCGCTCCATAAGCATGACTGCACTACGGGAGTTTCCAAACTATCCCCTCTGGCATCAACACCAGAACCTCATGACCCAAAAACAGTTTCTTCTCGTCTGCCACCACCCTCATTAACACGGCCCAGGTCCCCCACTGACACCCTATCACCACCAAGACAATATATAACCTGCACTACATCTACAGTATATACTGTATGTTCATATTCCTCTATGTTTTTTCTTCACTCTCTATATATATTATTATTTTATTAGTCTACTGTTTCTGTTTTTGCACCAACCACCAAAACAAATTCTTTGTATTGTGAAAGCTCTCCTTGGCAATAAAACTTTTTCTGATTCTGATTCAAGCTGAACCTTCAGTGAAGAAATTAAATTGTGATGTTGGTTTGACATGTGCTTGAATCATCCTTGAATCATCCTTGAATCGAATGTGCTACCAAGACAAAAATATTCCTAGCATTCTAATTATCCCAGCCACTTAATGGCATCTCAGCTTGTGTCACCCCACTCACTGCACCTGCCTGACAATGGCAGGAAACGATGATTAATCTATTTGAAAGTCTTTTCAAATTAATATTGACTCATTAAATCCCATCTGTAACCTATGCACAACCACTGACACAGCTGTTACACATTTTATTGGCCTAAAAATAATGTGTGACATTACATTAAAAACCTCATGCTGACTGCAAATATCCATTTGACTTCTTACACCAGAAGGATTATTATTTACATATTATATTTGCAGCCACCACGGCCCGCAGGCCTAGCAATAACCTACGAGAGACGAATCTCAAGTTCCATCAAAAATTCAGGAAAAAGGCTGGATAAACAGTGGTTTATTCATTTATTTGGACCTTTCAAAAGCAATTGTATCCCTCGAAAGGTCGACTACATACCATTATATACACATATTTATTGCATTCAAAAAATTATTTCAACAAACCTATTAATGTGCCAGTGTCAATAATAGCCATGTTAAGTTTATTTTAGAAGGCAAAAGAACACATTTCATAAAAAAACTAATACAAGTTTATAGTTTTAAAAATGTGCGTTTGATGAAAATTAATTTTAATGTTGTGGAAGATGTGAATAAGTTTTGTTTTAGAAAGTGAAGCATTGGTGCAAAACCCAAAAAAAAAAAAAAAAAAACAGATTCAACATCAGCATTCATAAGCTGTCAGGTTTTCTTGGAGATTTAAAGAATATGTTTTCTTTATTACTATAATTAATTTGCAGATGAAACATTTAATTATTCCATGAAGCTATTTATAACTTGGGTGAAGCCCTCAGTGCTTTTTAAGTGACGTAAATGTATTCATAGTATGAGGGAGGTGTGAATAGAGTAGGGTGTACAATGGCTCATTATTCAAAGAGGCTTGGTTTTTCAATAGAGATTTGAATTATGTTTACATGTAAGCAAATGGGAATATAAAGGATGCCACACTTCAAACCAGCCAGTATGCAAATGAATCATTCCAGGTTGTAAGCAACATTTAGGAATAAATATATATATATATATATATATATATAATGGAAAAAAACCTTTATCATTTGTAATGGGGCTGGCCCACGCTCATGAGCTGATGGCTCCGTTTACATCTGCTTCAGCTTTGGTCTACTGGAGTGGCACAAAACCCAAAATTCTATGATTCTGTACTCATCCAACGTTTATTTTTGTGCCTAGTGCAGCATACGACAAGCAGACATTTGCTGAAATCTGTTGAATATTAGATCATCCCCAAATAATGTGTAGTACCTGTTCTGGAAGGTGTTTAGCCCAGCAGGGACACACTGGATCCTCCACTGTCCGTTCTGGTCTGGGTAGAGGACAAACTTTATCGGTGTCTCTACCTTGAGATCCTTCTCCAGGGCAAACAAGTGCTCCTTCCAGGGGCATCCACCCTGGGAGAAAAACACCACCTCTCCACTGGGATCTACCTGTGAACAATGAGAGCGGTGATACTCTGTCACTAATGAGCACGATGAAGGATGAACACAAGAAAAACTGCTGCTGTAGCAAAAACAAGCCCCAAAATAAACATCAAGGGGGCAGATGTTATAAGTTGTACTTCTTTCTGCTGGAGATTTCTTCCTGTTAAAAGGGAGTTGTTTCTTCCCACTGTCGCTAAATGCTTGTTCATGTGGATCTTGTTGGGTTTTTTCTTTCTTATTAAGAATTTTATATTTTGTTAAGTGCATTGAGATGACTTTGTGGTCATTTGCACTATACAAATAAAGTTGAATTGAACTGAATTGAATTATCATTCATGTTTTTCTTCTTTTTTTTTCAATGTGGAGGAGAAAGAAATGTGTTTTAATGTCTTGAATGAAATAAATGTAAAAAAATATATATAAATAAACACAAATCATGTAGAAGGTAAAAATATGGAGCCAGAACGTTTTTAGACATTACAAATAAAAGGCCGAACAAATCTTGTCTGTCAAAAAGTTCAACTGCAACAAAACAGTGTAGAAATTGAATATCATTGATAACAATTTCCTGAAAAAAAAAAATCAGGACAGTGAGAACCCCTCAGCACCATCCACTACCTGATGTCTCTGACGAATAGCTTCCTCCACGACTGTCCGAGCCGGTAACCAAGCAGACTTGTAGAAATCCAGACGCTCCAGGAACTCATCCCCGACCATTTTTAGAGCCTTCTGGAAACCCTCCTGCAGGGAGAATAAAACACATATTGTGTACCCATCAACATCACGATTTCCATAGAAATGAAAAATCCTACCTGGCTGAAGAAATCTCTCCATCTTATTTGTTTGAATCTCTCCCAGCAGTAAAAGCACAGAAAACGATTCTTATCGATGTATGAAAAGCATGTGTGCGTAAAATGAATATACCATTATGTACCATAAGTGAAATGTGATGCCTCAGTGCTGATTCAGGCCAACTTTGGAAAAAATAATATACTAAAAAGGCTAGGGTGCTGTGAGCTTGGAGGCATCTGTTTTCAAAATGTTTAGTAGACTAATTGGTTTATGTCGTCGTGGTCGACCAAGATTTTCATTGCTCGACCAGCAGTGGTATCAGTTTCGATACTGTTTAAAAAAAATAAATAAAAATGCAATACACTTATATAGGTGATAAGGATAAAATCTAAAATTTAATTTATTTAATGCCTAAACATGATTCTATGTCCAGCAACAGCTGTGCGAGTGCTGCGCTGCAAAAAAAAAAAAAGTGTTGCGCTTCAGCTGTCAGCGCAGTGCGCTGTCCTCAGAGCAGAGAGGGAACAAATTAAGACGGGCTTGAAGCACAAGCATCCACTAGTAAAACAATCCCTTTTCTGCACAAGAACATGGATTATCCTTATATTTGATACGTGGATTATGTAAATAGATCCACTGCTGTCTCTGGCCCCGCTGGGCACACTCTACACCTGTGTTTGACATGTGATTGTTTCCCTGTGCGCTGATCTGATGTTGACATTAACAGTTGTTTATTAATAAAAGCAGGCTTACCACTAAAACAAACGTAATTATGTCACCTCTGAGGAAAAAATAAGTTTTATTTGTTGGTTTCAGGTCGGGCACTGATATAAATACCTAATATCTGTCGGACCTGTAGGTTTCAGTTTTGCTTTGTCAGGTTCTGCTCATAAAGGGCCTGTGTTTAAAAGCAAATCGGCACTCCTCTGCACCTGCTCATTCATTCTCTGTTTTTTTTTTTTTTTTTTTTGGTCGACTAATTGGCACGTGTGCCATATCATTGGTCGACCAAACTCACCAAACAGCCCTAATAATATCAGCATCCAATGTAAACACTTATAAATCAAAGTTAAAGGCACTCTTTTTCTACTACGTATGATTGAGAGGGAAATTTTTAATCATGTAATTGTTGATTTAATGTTTTTACTGCTGATTTTAAATGTTTTTACTGCTAATCTCAATGTTCTTATTGATTTTTAAGCTGTTGAATGTTTTCAGTTGCACTTTTTGATCATGTAAAGCACATTGAATTGCTTTGTGTATGAAACGCGCTATTCAAATACATTTGCCTTGCCTATATAAACTACCATCCTTTAAAAATACTCTAAAATCATGCTTTGACTTGAGGTTAAACTTTAAACTGAAGAGAAAAACTCTTCTACAGCTACAATAATGTATAGCTCACATAGACAAACGATTATTAAGTCAAACATTGTGTCTAACCCTATTACCATCCTACATCCCTGCCTCATTAGTTACTATAGTATAAATTCACTTATACTATTTTCAATATGAACTTCAGGGTCAGTTACTAGAGAAACAAGTCTAAATGATCAGGAAAAAAAATATAAACATGAAAACAAATAGGCCAGCAACACCTCAGAGACACATAAGAATGAAAAAAAGTGTCAGCTTAGTCAATGCACATGGAAACACGGCTCTAAGTATCTCATGAGAGTACATAGAAAACAAGTACTGCTTCCCTACAGGCATTTCAATGCTGTGCCAATAATAATCACATCATAATGCTGCCTTTATCATGTTATGATTAATACCTATTACTGATAGTAGGGCAATAGAAACTGTTTAAACGACTTATTGCTCATAAATGCAAGACAAAATCTTGTTTCCAAAAAAAAAAATACATTATCCTTTGTTTTTCCTGTATTGTTGTTTAATGTAGCATCACAACACTTTGTTTTTTCTGTATTTTCTTTGTAGCACAATAAAAAGATAAGTGAAAAGAAAGAAACTTAATAAACACTAACGTTTGTTAAAAAAAAAAAAAGAAATGTTGCTTTGTTTCATTAGATGTGCCTATCGAGTGTAAATACATTTTCTTTAATATTTTGAACCAGACATTAAATCTAGAGAAGGTTTTTATTTTTTCACAGTGACGAAAAATCTTTTTGTAAGAAAAAAAGTGTTGTGGTGATGATGCGACAAGTATGAAGATAAGGATTTTGCATTGATTAATTAATAAAAAGCGTTACAGGCCAGCGTGCCAGGGAACACCAAACAAAGAAAACAAAAATCAAACACATCAAATACGAAAACAAGTCAATCCAAGTCAGTTAAACACTTTAAACATAAGTTTAGTTCATTTCATATTGGTGTTCTAAAAAGGCCACAAGTGAACTGCGAATCAAACTTTGAGGATGGCTACTTTAGGAAGAGCTCCTGATTGTTAATCTAACAAACAGCTGAGCTGCAGAAACTATTAAACTTAACTCAACGTATCTAACTTAATCAACTCTCCAGAGTCAGTATTAGAAATATAATATTACAGCTGAAACGTCAGGCTGTTATTTCTGTTAAAGAAGCTGCTTTATCATTAGTATGCTGTTTTTATGTGTATACTGCATCACCACATGGACAAATTTAAAACAAAACCTATATAAATATAGTGCCTCAAAAAAGTGACTGTTGCCCAATTTGATAGCAACAAAAAAAAAAAAACAAAACAAAAAAACCCTGCGAGGAAAAATTGTGAGAAAGAAAATCGTCTTCATGTTGCTGTGTGTGTTCAATCCCATACGTGGTTTATAAGACTTACACGTTATTTGTCACCTGTATGGCACACTATACTCTCACATGCACTCACCTCAGTGTCCTGGCTCTTGCTGTTCCAACATGGATTCAGGTGGCCGACACGTGCGCTCAGCGTGGTAGATATGGCGTACCGGGCCTCTCCTTCATACTGTGAGATGCCATTGTCAATAGCATCAATCTCTTCCACAAAGTTCTCGTACAACTGTAAACAAACATTGCAGACATGTGAAGGAGGAAGTTGCTCAGCCAGAGATAAAACTTTGATGGAAATACAATGCACTAGGGTTACAGTATATTTACTCAAACTAGTTCTCAGCATGTAAAAAATGCAGAGGAAAAACACAGGAAGTTTTAAAAGTGACACATCAGCCAATAATTTATTGGTCTGGCTGATGACAAGACACAAAGCCTGCTCGCCATAATTTTCATCGACTAAATTTTTTCAAGTGACAATATTTGACTATGACTAAGCAAAAAAAAAACAAAAAAAAAATATGAATAAAAACCAAATCAAAATGTATTCTTGAAACTATGTCATCAAGTGACGAAATCCAATCTGAACTCATGAGATCATGTGGTCTTGTAGGCATTGATCACATTAAATCTGTCTGTGTGTATTTACAAACATTAATACCATCCATTATTAGGTTGATAAATGGTAATTAAATCTTAAAAAAAAAAAAGATAATCCTGAAGACTAAATTTTGACTAGAGTTAAGTTGTATCCCCCCCACCCCCTTATATAGGTGTAACAACTACCCTCTTTTATATCCTCCCTTTAATAAAGTATTTCTTACCCTTCCTTAGGGAGGGCTGGTCACAATTATGAAATAAAATAAATTCATATATTTAATTGCAATAACAAAACATGCACTGCTGGCACTTCTTGTAGTGTTGACTTGACCTTGACAGCATGTGCAGACAAAGGGGAAAAAAAGACTGACTAAAATTACCGATAAATTAAAATTTGCTGTCAAAATTATCACTGCTGCTGCCTACCCTTGAAAGTTGTGTAACAACAGTACAGGCAGTATTCCTTGTTTAGTGTGCTGATTATCAGCTTGGGTGTTTTACAGGTTTTTTCCCCCCTAATCAGGTGGTTTGAAGTTCCAGCTCAGAATTGTAAGAAACACTAAAGCACAAGTGTGTCCCTTTATAAGGATACCATAGCACCTTACATGACATCTCTGTCATCACTGGTGCAAATGTGTGTAAATGGGTGAGTGAGTGTGGATAATATAAAGTGTGTTCAGCCTATTTAGAAAACTGTCCATATATTTTAAATGTTATATGTTTGTAAATATGTCTCTTATATCTCAATGAAACTACCTGTATAAATAAAGGATAAAAAAAAAGTAAATTCTCATCTTTAAAAATTGTTTTCCTAGTGAATAAAAACATAAATGCTAAGACATTGTCGGCATTGTTCTGTACACTGACTTATCTCACCTTGTCATACAGCATTTCCAATGTCTTGTCATTCTCACTGAGTTGAGTCAGCTGGGCGAGCAGTTGGCGACCAAAGTGGAGATAAACCAGACCAGCTGAGCTGAGCTTGGTCACCCACCGTTTCTCTGGACACAGACTGCTGAAGCTCTCTGCAAAGGTTCTGAGCAAAGTGAGAGCAGGTTAATCAATGTAATCTGCAGAAGAAAATACAAAGAAATCACCTTTTTACAGAAACTTATTTTAACAGTTAATGCCTCTTTTAGTCCTGTCTTTTAATATATGTTGTGTTCTATTTATTTATTATTATTTTTTTAATCCTGTAGCACTTTGAGATTTGGAATCAAATGTAAAGTGCATAACAAATAAAATGTGTTATTATTATTAGAAATGTAATGTTTGATATTCTATTTAACATTTGTATACATTGCTTTGCATACTGATGCACCTTTCTAACCTCACATTTTATCAAAACTGAACCAGTTTAAACAGCACTTATTATCCTATTTAAGTCATGTCAAACTCATACATATGGATCAAATCTGGCTTACCAGAGGAACCAATTCACCCCACGGGAAAATTTAGCTCAATAAAAGCATGAACCATTAGTCCCCAGAACGTTGACTTCTAGCCTAGATACGTCAGTACCACACAATTTACCAATTCAAACAAATGCCCCAAAATAAAAGGAGGCTCACAATTTTTCTTATTTTTTGAAAATTGAAGCAATTTTGTATTTACAATGTGTTTCATTTGTTTCTAAAACCCTCCAATTTCTCACAAATAATCACACTAAATCCATACAAATGATGTTAAAATTGACTTTAGAAGCCTAAATTAACTGACTTAATGATTTACATTTTGGAGATTGTGAGTGAATTCTATTCTGTATGTGAAATTCCAAACTTGGGCACAATAATATTGAAATTACTCCCAATCAAACTCTTGTTCTTGTTTTTCTTATATTGACTATGGATCAGATATCAAAGTGATTGTATGCATAACCTCTGACAAGTGCACACACACAATGTCTGTCCTTAGACACATGCTGAGATGGGTGGACTGGGCTCTAGCACTGAGACACTGCTGGTCATTTAATTCAGGCTTAATTAGGATTGTTAGGCTGCGGCACAGCGGAAAACTGATCGTCAAATGAATGAGTGACATGTTGGTGTAGCGGGGGGTGTAATGACAGCCATTATGGGGCTAATTGACCAATCTGAGGCATCTCCATACTGGTAATCAGGAGATAGAAGCACAACAACTAAAATAAAAATAGGACATGAAATGGAAAAATCCAACAACAAATTTCTTTGAAAAAAATATGTCATTAAAACAGTCACATTACAATGAAAGACAGCAATGTGTATAATAAAAGGTTGATATTGTTGATAAGTGCATTACAGGCTTCTAATTGTGAAAGCAACAATGAAGAGCCACGTGTGTTCAGGCTAAATAGAAATGTGTAAATGTGAAGACATAAAAACTAAGGGTGTAAGAAAAAAAAACGTTTTAGCAATATATCGCGATATTTCACCACGTGATTATCGGATCGATCCAAAAAAAAAAAAAAAAGCAAAAGATGTCATTTGATAAACATACCACTTGTTTTTGATAATGGTACTTGAAATACAGTTAGTTACCACTTACTTATTCTCTCAAGTTAAAAAAATTAATTAAATTGCATTTCAAATTATTTTTTACTTGTAATTATTGATATTGTGATATAAATAATTATTTTGTATCAGGATATATCGTATCGTGACATGCAAATAGCATTTGCTATATACTCTATGTGCATCATATCAGCTGCAAACTTTTGTATCTATGTTGCATTGCTTTGTACCTGTCAAATGAATACATACATAAATAAATAAATTATCACATCAAATCGTATAATATCATCAGATTCATGGTGTTGTGGCGGTTTTGGATGAATGAGACGAAGTCAAGTTTTAGGGTTGCTGGTCAGATGCGGACAGGGTTTATTTGGTCAATGGATTTTGGAAAAAACTGCCACAACACATGGCAATTCAGTGTGCACACCCCTAAAAAAAACTATAGAACAAAACAAATGGTGTCGTTTAACGTGTGCAGTTGACACTCATGGGGTCAAAATCAGTTAGTTTTAGTTTGAAATGAAACCAAATACTGGTACTACAGCCTTTCACATGCAGTTATTTTCAGGTCGTTGCTGATTGAACCACTGAACCTCATCCTTTTCAGCAACTGAAATGAAGTCTAAATAATTCCCACTTCCTCCCCCTGCACCCAGTGCCCTTACATCCATTCTGCCATCAAGAGCATCTTATGATCTTGCCTCCATCTGTGCTGCTGAGTGACAGCTGCAGTCTCCTGTGACCCCCTGTCAGTGCCTCGTGAAACATACAGCAGGAGAGCATCCAATTGAAGAAGCAGTAATAATTATCATGAACCACAAGCCAGGAGGAGCGCCCTGACGTGTCGTTATTACAGTGGTCATAAAAACCCACAAGACACCTGGAATGGGATGATTACTATGCAACGTGATGGAAGTAAGAATAAAAGCTCTTATTTGGATGAACACTTTAATGGGAATTATGGGCAGGGAAAAAAAATAACAATTATAAAGAGACATAAGAACAGCATTGGCCCTTTAGCAAAAATAGAAAAAGCTGAAATATAGGCTCCCTGATTATAATATTATCTTTAATTATAAAAAAAAAACTACAATGCACATCAGTGAATATGTATACATGTTTTGTTTTTTTTTTACTTGTCTTAGAATGTTTTAGCTGTATTCGTTTTGCTTTTATGTGAGCTTTTATTTGTGTTTAACTTGATTTTATTGAGTTTTTCTCCTCATTATCTTTTCATTTTGCCGCTTTAATTTATTCATAAATTATGTAGGTCATTTCAATTTAATTTTGCTAGTTTTATGATTTCATTTGGAATTTTTCCACTCAAGTGTTTCCTCAGCAGAGCCCTGCGTGTCTGAAGGCGATTCACATTTCAATCTATTGTCTTTTAATGTTCAACTCATCTGTAAGATGTTTCAAAACGTTTCCCAACTTGTCAAGTAGTTAGTAATACGTGACCATATTAATGCATTAAAATACACCCAAGCATTTTTTTAATAAATAAATGAATTAAAGAATATTAAAAATATGTGGCGATGTCAAAATCATTTTTATTGTATTGTCAAATATTTTAGCTAAAAAAACACAAGAAACTGACATCAGTTGTAGCTTTTAAAAAGGCTCATAGGTAGAAATATTTTCATATACAGCTTTATGTTAAAAAAAAAACTGTTTTGTCATGTTATTACCTTTGATGATGGTCGTAGCGATGCTTCTTTGGGTCAAACTCTCCTCCCACATCGACAACAATGTCACAGTCGGCCAGTTTTGCCGGGTCTCTGGTTCTAATGATCTCAGCATCCTGACAAAAAAAAAAAAAAAAAAAACAGCATACAGAATGTTACACATCTCCCAAGAAACAATAATTACAAATCAATTATCAGCATAGAGCACTGCTTAACAGCATTTACAGTATGTTATCTTTTATTAGAAAGAAGCTTTTCAAACCTCTAAAAGGTCATTAACAGAGTAACAGGATCGGGGCATAATTGCAGCATATTTTAGCAGAGGTTAGTGTCTATTAAAACTGACAAGAAGGAAAAATGGTTATTGGACATTCTCCCTGAAAAGGTATTGATGGCAATGACAGTAAAGATGTGCTTCTTGAATGTATATTCACTCTATGATTTTCTATATAAGCCTCTTTCTGGATAAATCACTCAACCAAAAAAATAAAACTGCAAAGTAAATGGTTTAATGGTTTAATGAATGCAGTTAAAGCATTGACATGGCCAGGCAGCAAATCTGGTACCAACTAGAGGTCGGCCAATATATCGGCTGGCCGATATATTGGCTACTTTAGAGTAGCCATTAAAGGAAAAAAGAAAGAACATTAAAAAAAATCCATTCGGATGTATGAATATACAAAAAAAAAAAAAGTAATAATGATAATAGCATGTGCATGGGAGATATAGAAGCCAATAGGCTTACAAATAAACCGCTGATATAACAGGATAAGGACATAATATAATAGTGCCTGATCAAATATCCTAATCCTAATACATCCTTAATAGGATTAGCATTTTGTTTTACTTGGTTGTGCACGGGTATATTTAAAGTTCAATAAATGTTAAGTTCTATTGGTGTATTTAATTTATAATACATACATTTATATCATACGAGTGTTTCAATTGTCTTTCATAATCAATGTGCACAGCTTTAAAAAAAAAAATAAATAAAAAAATAGGATATTGACCTCAAATATCGGCTTCTGATATTGGCCATAGGCTGAAATTTAAAAAACAAAAAGTCGGTATCTGCATTGGCCTTTGAAAATTCCATATTGGTCGACCTCTAGTACCAACACAACATTAGATCCAGAGTTGTGTTGTATGTTCATTTTAGTTTAGAAAATATCAGGCTTCAAATCCTTTTGTCTAGCTTTTGGAATCTAATTAAGTTTTTCTATAAATGTATGATTTGCCTTTCAGGTGTAAAAATGAGCAGCTGTGTGCATCTGATTGATTACCAGAGCAGGACACGTTCTCAGTTAGATGCGTCATCCACATCCACCTCCCTCAACAGTACGTTATGGTGGATTTGATCATCTGAAGTTAACAATGTCTGTCTCTTACCAACAATAAATACATTACAATTTTGATTAGAATTTTTCTTTGTTTTTCTGTTTGCATGATTAGGTCAAAAGTACTAAATGCTTTCTGTGATGCACTTTGACTGCGATGAAAAGCGCTATATATATCCAAGCCACTATTATTATTTACTTTTATTTATTTTACAACTGTCTTTTACACTCCTCAAAAGGACTCACGGTCAGAGTAGCTACATGACCAGATCATGGTTAAATATCACTGCATCAATAAAGCACCAACAATCTTTGAGCTAATTTTCCATATAACTACAGTATCCCTGATTCCAGTGGTAACTTGACATACTTTATCTTATTTAGACAATCTAAAAACATTCATATTGTTCTTTTGGAGTTTAATTTAATTTAATTTGGAGTTTATAAATTAAACTAGACTGTATTTAGCAACTTAGTTCATACCTTAAAAACAGAGGTATGAATGAAAAGTATGAATGGTTGGTTGATGTGCATTGGCTTCTCTTCAAGAAACACTTCTATTGTGCAGCAACGCCCCCATAAGGTGATGGGAGTCATTACACTAGAGAAGTTAGATAACATTGGAGCACGTTCTATCAGTCTTTAAAGTATTTTTAAATCAATAACGTCAAAAACAGAAACTTTCCTTTTTTTAAATAAACTGAAGTGTAAGTAGGTTCCTTTTCATTAAGGTGGTTTAATGAAATATTGATTATTATTTTAAAATAATATAAAACTCAATAAATAAATATTAATGATGATAACAATAGAAAACAACTTTTTTTAATCGCAGTGTTACTTAATTTTTGATAGTAAATAGTTGAATTTGTTAGGTAACTAGTACTGCATCAGCCCACATTAGTCTAACCCCAATAAATAGACAGGAGAAATACATAAAACAAAATTAAACACAGGATTTATAACCTATAAATAATGTTTGAGGAGAACCTTTACTGGTATCCTGAACCCCTATTTGTCTGCATCAGAGAAAAGTATCAAACCATAGGTCTCTGAACAGGTTTATTCTCCAATTTTAGGTAAAAATAACAAGTCTAATAGGTCTCAATACAGATCTAATATGGGTGAATACTATACCTAATCTGCAGACCCCCAAAAGTCCCCAGACAATACATTTAAAGGTTTGAGGCCACATTATAATTGTATGACAAAAAGTAGAAGTAATATTGTGTTGAAATGAATTAAGGCTCAGCTTTGAAAAGTTAAGCTTTAAAGTAAACAGATGGAAACTACCTGACACTAACTCATAGTTTAACTTCACATTGTATTAAAAATAGAGTTGGAACGATTAATCGTAAGGCAGTTAAATATCGATTCATAGGTATCACGATTGACATCGATACTTCGAAAATTGAATCGCAGTACTTTTTTTAAACAGCAGAGGGCGCTATATATATATATATATATATATATATATATATATATATATATATACATATATATACATATATATATCCCTTCTCTTGTCCAGCAATGTACCGCAGGCGGAATCTGCTACTATTTTCTTTCTGGCCGCCTTCTACTCTTACATGTTAATAAATTATTCCTTACCCTTTTAGCACCGAAAGAATATTTGCAATATTACGTGAATATCTGTAAAAGTCACATTTTTCTATTAGCTCTGTCTGCTAGCATAGCATCTCTTCTTCACTGCTAGATTAGCTGCATGCCAACAGACCACTGGGTTACCAGCGCCCTCTGCTGGTCCAAACAAATATCTGACGTAAATCAGTGCAATGACGTTTTTTTTTTTTTTTTTTTTTAAGTCCAATTGTTAAGGCAAAAAATACATTTTCAGTTGCACTTTTAAAAAGAACTATTATGCAGTTTTGCATTGTTTACTATAGAACCAGAATTTAAATTAATAAGCTTCTTCTTCATTTGTATTATTCCTTTATTTATTTCATTCAAGATTTATTTTTAGGTAAATTGCATTGTTTTGAATAGTTTCTCAAGGGATTCTTTTGACAATTAGAAATAAAAGGATAATAATGCAGTATTTTCAATAAATAAAGGAATATTTTTCAGTCATTTGTCTACAATCCCATTTTGTAAAATAAATCGTGAGAGAATCGTATCGTGAACCCAGTATCGTGAATCGAATCGGGAGTTGAGTGAATCGTTACATCCCTAATTAAAAAAAAATATATTTTTTTTTTTAAATTAAAAAAGCATTCTCGCTCACCATTTTACATTATAATAAAACAAAATTTCAATATTAGTCAATAGTAAGAAGCACAATTCCAGTAAGCACTTTGATGCTGACTGAATATTAAAGCATGAACTAATATCTCCAGGTGAAAAAATCTGAACCAATGATAAAGATTTGAGTGAAAGTAGGCATAACTCTCTTTATGAACAAAGGGATGTATGTATTAGTGCTGGGGGGGAATCGATTTAATCGATTTTGTAGATAAAAACGATTTTTATTTTGCAAGTTCACGTTAATATATATATATATATATTTCTTTTTCCTACCACAGTTTTTTCGGACTTTTTCGTGTTCCGATGTGAGCCAGCCCCCTCTTTGTTTACATGTGTTTACCCTTTGAGTAGGCTATGTGTGTGCCACAGGCATGTTAAATTTTTTATTCACACTATGCTGAGATGCTAAGGGAAGAGTTTAGTATTTTTTTTTTATTTATTATTGTAATGTTATATGTTATAGAATATATAGTTATCTGATTTCCTAATCGGAAAATTTAAGCCACTGTGAAGTTACTGTTGCACATTTGCTTAAATCTTTTTTTTTCTTTAACAAAATCGCCCAGCTCTAGGATGTACTTGAGTCTTGTACACATTACACTAAAAACAACTGCTTTAACAGAAATCACTTAGTTGGATTAACTAATGTTTGTGAACATAAAACCTCAAGCTTAGACGCTTATTTATATAATTATATCCAGTATTGCTATATTGCTTTAAATATATAATTTTATAAATGCAAGCAGGACAAAATAGTAAAACAATTTTAATCGGTCCATAAACCGCTGTTAATTAAAGATAGCAGATGTTAGTTGAAGGCAGGTCCAGGTGGAGCAGGGAGTAGAATTATTCATTTGAGTGACAAATACGGACCAGTTTAATGTCAAGTAAACTGTACATTTCTTGATACATGTGAGACTTTAACACGTTTAATTGTCAGCAGCCATTTTTTACGTACCGAGTATTCAGGCAGCTGTCGAAGGAAGAAACAAGCCAGGACTTCATCACAGTGAAATGTTCCGTTGTGAGTTCCGATCCGTTTTTTCGCCATCCTCTCAGAGCAGAGTTTCTTCGCTTCACTGCACATGTACCGCAACACTCCAGGAAACAGACGGGAACTGATAGAATGTGAATAAAGTGATGGTAAAATTCCAGCGTTTTTACTTGTTCTAAACGCAAGTACTGCTGAATGCCACATTCGTACAGTTACACAGCGTGGTCGGGAGGGGGGACGGATTTAAGAGACGGACCGGATGTAGTAGCACACGCTACGCTAGGCGTCTCTGTAGATTTATTAAAAGTACAAAACAACAAATTAATATCTCATTGAGCGTTAAAATATATGAAAATATTTTACAATTTAAAAAAAACCTATCGGCTAAGTGAAGTAAAACATTAATTGCACCTTTTTATATATTTCCTTCTGCTCTTTGTTTATTTATGTATAACATAATTAGGCCTATATACAAATAATTTCATATATATATATATATTCAGTCTTTAAAATATAGCAAATATCTGTCACTACTGAACATGCGTGTTTAACAATGTAATGTTGAATATGTAACAGTAGAGGTCAGTGTGACGCACCGCTCACTTATAAGTTGATTTTAATGGAAATGGTTCATGCTCCAGTAATTTATTTCAAAAATATGAAAAATAATTACAAAATTAGCTATATGCAATCACAATTTGTGCATTTAAAACTTAAAAAAAGGCCAATAATAGTGATGGATATGACACAAAACAATAAAAACGCAGTATTTATTATTATTATTATTATTATTATTATTATTATTATTATTATTACATTTATTTTTCAAACCTATTTATTTTTTCATTTGTTTCTGTGTCTCACACGTGACCAAAGTCCAAATACCATTCAAATTACTAAAATAGGCTATATCAAACGTTAACCATTAGCTTAAACAGTGAAAACAACGAGCTGGTATGATGACGTGATTATAGAAAAGATATTTTTTTTAAATCAATTTAATAATATAGATTGGAAGTTTGTTTTTTTTTTCCAGAGAAAAATTATTGACAAATTATGATACACAAACAAAATCATGGATCAACGTCCATGTGTACCTCTTTTTTCGCCTCCTTTTCTTCTTGAATTTGTAAGTACTCTGATCTTTGTGTACTTTTCTGTACTTGTTCAGTTGTCCTCCACATGCCAATGAACGGATTCTGATCTTTTTCTTATTACTTATGGGGGATCTGATCACATAGAAGCACAGATTCTGTTTCAACACAAAAAAACAAATAAATAATGTGGTTTTGCGGATCAGGAACGCAGTGGACGTTCACTGACTGGAACTCTCGCGATAGTTCGTTGGTGGCTCATTGACAGGATGGGAGTAGGAGTAGGAGTAGAGCTGTGGTTGAGACGCTGATGAGAGCGAGGCGTTGCAGAGGCAGAGCTCTTCTCTTCTCTTCTGTTTGTGCTTGATTCTTGGTGAGCTCTAAGCTGGTATGTGTTAGATCTTTGCGTCGTGTCTGTTTTCTGCTGTGTGTGACTCATCTCTGTGATACCAAACCAGTCTGACTGTGTGTTTTTCTGCATTGACTTACAGCCATGTTTATCTGTGAGTCTATAAAAAAAAAATAATAATAATCTATGTTCACGTTTTGAGTTGATGGAGACGTTCTCTGTCGTCCCTGTGCTTTTAGTCATTTTTCATTTGATGATGTTTGGTGCCTTTGGGTCTGTTCCTTTTCCACCCGCCAAGTGGCGCTGTTATTTGGTTTTTAGACTAAGATATACCAGTGCAGATCTGCTGCTTTTTAACCAAGCTTTATTTTAGCCTAATGAATTCGATAAATATTGATTATGGTTGGTGGTTGTACATTTTCTTGAAAGGGTGCAGGGTTATACTCTTGTGTAAGAAGTGAAGTGTATGCATACTAACCAGGTCTTGTACTATTAATATGACACTATATATATATACACACTCTATGTATATGTATTAGAGCTGGGTATCACCAGGCATCTCAAGATACGATACCATCACAATATTTTGTCCACGATAATAATAATAATATGACGATACATTGATTCTGCGATAATTGATATATTGACTGAACTGAATCCATTTCACAGGAATTACAAAACACTGTCAATCAATTTCACATGAATGACAGCCAAGGAAAACAACACACACACACACACACACACACACACACACATACACACAGTATAAATTTGTAAATATCCACTCCTCACTTATTGTCTCATTGTACTGTTTATGTACTGCATTATCTCTGTGTATCATGTCTTGCATGTTGTAATATACATTTTTTAAAAATTGATGTTTGGCGCCAGGGTATTGATAACGTACGGCAAGACGAAATATTGCAATATATAGTAGTATCGATACTTTGGCACACCACTAATATATATATGGTTTCTCTGTAGTTTATATACTTTTTTGTTATATCTCCATCTGCAACATCTTTAGTTTACTGTATGCACTGTATTTCTGACCTAACCTGACTGCTCCAAATATTATTATTATTATTATTATTATTATTATTATTAATAATAATAATAATCATTTTTAAACTTTTTCCAGCTTTACAATACTCTGCTTGGCTGTGGGACTATAGCTAGTGTTTTAGACAGTTGCAGTGAAATTCTAGAATTGGGCAATATGAAGCATTTTGTTTTCCCCTCATAATAGTAATACACAATATATCCATTCATCAATTTTCAGACCCGCTTGTTCCCGTTTTTCAGGGTTGCGGGGATACACTATAATATCTCTCATAAAGATAATTGTGGGTTAAAAATCACTAATAGTGCTAAAAGCCAGTCTGGCAATTTAATTAACAGCCAGCTGAAAAACATCAACATGTGAGAGAAAGAGGTGAAAGCAGCAACTGCTAAAAAATAATATTTGAACGCAAAAAACGTTAAAATAAAACATATCATTATTGGCGATGTTGTGTTTTCCTAAAATAAAAATCTATGATATATCGCCCAGATCTATGTGACTTAAAGTATTGATAAAGCAACTAATGTGTTTGCTTTTTGGTTTGTGCCTGTATTGTATTTTTCTTTTTAAAGTTTGTTTCAGGATTTACCCATTTCTGCTTTTTTGTCTTTTGTCTTTCCCTGATTTTATATCAATGACTGACATACTACACATTCTGAAGTCATGTTAAAAAAGGCTTCTTAGGAATTAACTAGGTTAAATGGTGTAAATTTGTTTTTATTGCTTCAGAAGTAGAAACTGGAAGCTTGAATTTTGCTAAGTGTCGTGAAATTTTGTGCGCTTTCTGACAAGTCTGTGTATATCTCTTCCAAACGCTTCTTGCTACACATTTAACCACCAGTTTAATGAGGAAATTTGGTGAAAATGTGATGTTGGTGAGGGCACATTCTGTGTAAATTAACCGTTTCCATTATTGGAAGTTAATTCTATTTTCCGTAATCATGGCAAATTGTAGTGTAGGTCCTACATTAGCAGACGACAATGAGATGCTCATTGTAGGGTTGAAAAAACCAACAACAAACCAATCAGTGCAGGTACAACATCATATTTCTCGTTCAGGTATCTTCCCTGCTTTGGTGCTATAGCATAATAAAAACACACTGTGAAGACTCAAGTAGACCATATGATAGAACTACTGACTCTAAACCATTTCATATGTTCATGCATCTTCTAACCAGCCCGTTCCTGTTCTTGGTTGTGAGGGTCTGCTGGTGCCTATCTCCAGCACTCACAGGGTGCTACACATGGGTACACCCTGGATAGGGCGCCTGTCCATCAAACATAGACGGAAACCCACTCGCACCCCTCAAACCATTTCAACTTTATTGATTTAAAAAGAAACACAGCAAAAATGTAATTTCACAACTTTTATGACTTTTAAGATACAAACTGTGATCCTCCCATCAAATACAGCTTCTATGTAGTTTCTTAACTGAGACCTAGTGAGTAGCATTTATTTTTAACTCCAGCAGACTGTAGTCAGCCCTTGATCAGCACCATGGACAGTGAATTTCACCTCCTGAAATTCTACTTAAGGTTTTGCTAAGTTTTTGTGGTAACAGTCTGTTTTTTTTTCTTTTCACATTATTTTTCTTCTTTTATTCTTACTATGATGTCACAGTTTTATTAGAAAAGGCTATAATTTTCAGTACTGGCTGCAAAAAATGGCTTTTTACTCTTGCTAGATTAATGGGATTTAATGCAGCAGAAACTTCTCCAACCCTGTAAAGGATAAATAGGTATAGAAAAGGACTTGAGATGAGACAAGACATGGATTCATGGGAGGTTGTAACTAAGTGCTGTATACACTAGCACAGGGGTGTCAAACTCATTTTAGTTCAGTGGCCGAATATGGAGCAGTTTATCTTAAGTGAGCTGCAGATTTTAGGCAGGAAACTAAGAAATGTAATCTTTAGTGTGCTCTAGTTTGCACTTCCACGTATAAATAAATGTGATAAATAAACAAAAAGATGTATATCAGAGCAATAAATGGCAGATGTCAGACCCTGCAGGATCTTCACTTTCAATTGATTTGATTTTGTGACCAATTTTTATGTAATTTGGGGAAATTTTGTGGAATAGTTTGAAGAAAGATGCAGGATTTTGGAAAAAAATTTATTATTTTAACAATTTGAGATAAAAATTAAAAAAAAATACTGCCATCATGTGATATAAGCATGGGGGACATTTTCAGCACTGCTAATATTCTGGAGTTTCATTGAAGTTGTGCATTAATTTGGAGTTATTTACAACTGAATTAGTTTGATTTGCACAATAATTCATGGTTTCTCTGAGTGTTTTGCTTTCTCTGAATTTGGCCCCCGGGCCATGAGTTTGTCACATGTGCTCTAGAAAGTTTAGAAACATCCTCTCTCTTGCAGATTTATAATTTAAATGCAATATCTGGCTCTAGGACATGTACTGTAGGTCTTGATGAGGAATGTGTCGTACCAATGGAAGTATCTGAGTGACGTTCTTAAACATGTTATTACCAGTAATGTGGAAAAGTGTCAGTTTCCGTCACACTTCTCATCATGACCTCTCTGAGTCCAAACCTATAATTGTGGCTTCATATGAAGACATTTTGAGATGATATCATGATCTCAGCTTCAAAAAAAGAAAAAACATCTGTAAAATGAAGTCAAATTTCAAAACAAAGTGGGACATACAGTACTAGCTTTTATATTTCTAAGATTTCTCTTCCCAAAATTTAAATGAGTCAGAACCAACGGTTTGCTGTTGTACACGGGGGGGGGGGGGGGGGGGGGTAATGTTCATCGCTCTCCCTCCCTGCTCTGCTGGAGAGCCAGCCTGTATTTTATTGGCTCGACGCGAAACCATGAGATGCCGTTATGGGTGGTGACTGAGAAAACGTCACAGTGCTTGTGATGTTTTCTGCTGCTTCCAGTTTTACTTGCTGCATTGATGGGAAATTGCCTGGCCTTAGCTTTCCTTAAAAGGAAGAGCAGCGCACTGTTGGATCAGAAGTCAATACTAGCTCACTCCCCTTTAGTGTAGTGCTGGGGGTTGTATTTACTAAGAAGAAAATCAAATGTGTTTTTGATTTTTGGGAAAACAGTTTGTGTGTAAAATGGAATACTTGATTTTAATCCAATGTATAGTTTTAGTATTAATCTCATCATGGTGTGTTGTATTTTTACATTTGTTGAGATGGAAATAATCCCACTAGAGTCTAGAGCAGTGGTTCCCAAACTTTCCAAAGTCCCGCACCCCTTCAGACATTTAACCTGAAGCTATGTACCCCCGACTGCTGCACACTTAAAAAAATATAATAATGTCATGCACTGCTTTTCAACCTTGGGGTCATGACCCCCTGTGGGGTCACCTGGAATTCCAATGGGGTCCCCTGAAATGTCTAATTTATAATGATCAAAATAATGCTGATTAAAAATGTATATATATATATAACACCACACATTCTGTATTCTATACTTTCACTTTCTCAAATATAAATTTAGTTCAGATAAAATGTCAAAAATTCTAAACCCAAAAAAAGTTTGGGAACCACTGATGTCACATACAATGTATTCCGACAGTGAAATTTGTCTCTGAATTTTACCTGTTGAGGAACAATATGTAGTGATAATAATTTTAAGAAATAAAAAAAATCTTTAACCAGGGTCGTCTTACATCGGCTAATGTGTAATTTGTGACAATGCGTGGAGGCTCCTGACGACTGGTCCATTTATATTCTAGTTTAAAATTTGTATTTTGATTCATGTGCAACCCCCTATGGCAATTTGCGTACCCCATTTTGGGAACCAAGGGACACGAGCACATCAGTGCATGTGGCTCAATCACTCTTTATTAGGAATTTCTTACTTGAAATGAAAAAGGTATTTTGGTTCGTGCCCCCCCCCCTCCCGATAAGTGGGAATTCTCCAGGTTCTCCAATTCCCTCCCTCTTTCCAAAGGCATTATGCTTAAATTGATTGGAGTTTCTAATTTACCTCTCTAATAGGAGCAGAAGTGTGAGTACCTTGATCTGTTGTAGCCATTGAAAGGATGTGATGTATTGAAATATGCCCCCTCCAAAAAAAAAAACCAAAAAATATACATACTTGATTAAATGTGGAGATGGATGGATGCCTTGTGTTTAAAATAACCTGACATGTTCTGAATCCTCCTAAGAGTTGTTAAAATGAGCCATACCCCCACCATACAGCTAATGACATGCATACAGATTTTTCCCTGCAGTCAGAAAAGGCTTGCCACCCCCCTTTAAAAATGTAAAATACATCCAGCTGGTGAGCCCAACACCACACAAGTGTATTTTGGAAGTGTATTTAATCCGATGATGATCCTGAGCATAGTTTACAATGTATTATTGCGTTAATTATTCTGTGTGCTGTGCAATTATCCCGCCAAGGATTACATGGTTACTGTTTACTGGCCTGTCTAAGCATTTGGTTCCCCATCTGAAAGATGCTCTTTATCAACGCGTGCAAATGAACCCACCAAAATATGCTCTAATGGATTTTCCACTGCTGTAATGAATTAATTATGTGTTCAAAGGCAGATTAATGGTGGATGATACTTATCCATGTTCAGAGAAATGGTAGATGCTTAGATGGGAGTGAGGCCTAAAGGTAGTCTAACATATCAAGGTGTGTGTGTGTGTGTGTGTGTGTGTGTGTGTGTGTGTGTGTGTGTGTGTGTGTGTGTGTGTGTGTGTGTGTGTGTGTGTGTGTGTGTGTGTGTGTGTGTGTGTGTGTGTGTGTGTGTGTGTGTGTGTGTGTGTGTGTGTAAAACCTCCACGTGTGTGTGTGTGTGTGTGTGTCCGTCCCATTATAATGCAGAGCACATCCTCTGGAGTGAGTCACCCACGCTCCCTCCCACTCATCCACCCCACCATCGAGCTGCCGTCACCACCTAACATTACGCTCCTGACTTCACACCGGGCGACTGAGGATTCTGTTTCTACGGCAACACGCTCCAGACTCCTCCTGTAGTCCCTCTCATCTCCAGCTCCATCCACCCTCCCTTTCTCCTTCTCAATCCCGCCCCCCCCCCCCCCCCATCTCCTTTTCCCGGCACAGACCATGTGACTTTCAGGAAGGCTTCTCTATACCTCCCCTTTATTGTGATTAACCCTCTCATGGCTGGGACCCGCCAGAGGCTCCTAACGGGCTGCCTCGTGCAGCTCAGAAATTTCAAAAGAATGTCAGATGCATCTCTAATCTCCCCAGAAGATCAAAGCGATGGATGATCTAGGTTGGATTAGCATATTTTGAAACAGGAACGGAGTAAATCAATAAGATTCGTCACTGCTTTCACATGCTTTATTTATCCGTGAACATCACTCTGCTCTAAAGAAGCTGTGTTGTTTTATCATATTTATACTACATTATACAACAACAATATATTTTAGACATGGGAGCACAATCAGGGATAAAGTCAGCCCATTTATCATATCTAAGGGTTGACAAAAGCATCTCAAACTTAATAATATAGAACATTTATAGCCGGATATTCCTCTGTGGTTACGTCTAAACTAGGGATGTAACGATTAATCGCAAGGCAGTTAAAAATCGATTCATAGGTATCACGGTTGATATCGATTTTCTGAAAATTGAATCGCAGTACTTTTTTTAACCAGTGGCGGCGGGCGGAGTCTGCTAATACTTTCTTTCTGGCCGCCTTCTACTCTTAAATATGTTAATTAATGATTCATTACCCCTTTAGCACCGACAGAATATCTGTAATATTACTTGAATATCTGTAAAAGTCACGTTTTTCTATTAGCTCTGTCTGCTAGCATAGCTTCTCTTCTTCACTGCAATATATATGCATGCCAACCGACCACTGTATTACCAGCGCCCTCTGCTGGTCTAAACAAATATGACGTAAATCAGTGTAATCACGGTTTTTTTTTTTAAAGTCCAAATGTTAAGGCACAAAATACATTTTCAGTTGCACTTTTAAAAAGAAAAATAACTATTATGTAGTTTTGCATTGTTTATTATAGAACCAGAATTTAAATTAATAGGCTTCATTTTCATTTGTATTATTCCTTTATTTATTTCATTCAAGATTTATTTTTAGTTAAATTGCATTGTTTTGAATAGTTTATCAAGGAATTCTTTTGACAATGAAAATTAAAAGGAAAATAGTACAGTATTTTCTAGTTTTTTTCCCAAAAAAAATAATTTGTCTACAGTCCCATTTTGTAAAATAAATCGTGAGAGAATCGTATCGTGAACCCAGTATCGTGAATCGAATCGTATCGGGAGTTGAGTGAATCGTTACATCCCTAGTCTAAACAGTTATGTATTCTAAGTCATTGTCATCCTTTAACACTTTCTTTGTGTGTTTTTGTCTCATCTATTTGGTTGGACACAAAAAAATGATTTGCTTTAAGGTGCAAATGTTGTAACATCAGACAGTTAAAAAAAAAAAAAGTCCATGGCTGTATTAGAAATGGCATACTCCATACTATGCGCTACAAACTCAATGAGTATATACTGTTTACTATATACTATAAGTATGATTAGGACGATGAGCGTTCCCACTGACGTATTCCTCCAAGTTTCCCAAGATGCATTTTGAACCTACAATGACAAAAACCAGAAGCACACTGAGGCTAATTATCTCTGTTGATGCGCCACCTTTGAAAGTTCTGAAATCACTTTAAGCAAGAAAGTGACCACGTAGAATATCAACATGTGGTCATTTGATCCCTAGAACTCGCGTATACACATTTAATGCCAACATTTTGGAGATTTTTAGAGATTCGCCATTGTGCTACTGACAAAACTTCTGGTTAACTTCAAAACAAGAGCCCTATTTACAAAAGCGTTAAAAAACTAATGGAAGATAAGAAGAGATGCTTTTGTTTTGAAAGAGGATGTTTGATTTTTTAGCTTGAAGCCAGTCCCAGGACGATTTTACGTTCCGCTCTCAACACATTGCATTATGGGGCAGTTGAGTATGAATAGTGTGTCCACCGTGCATACTTAAAAAATGTCCTGATATAATATACATCCGGGTATTTTTTTCTAAATCTTTCCATACTATCTAATGTAAACGCACTTCATTCTCATTTTGACGTCAGTATGAGTAGTACATTAAATGTCAGTATGCAATTACGAACACAATCTTAGTCTTAAAATATTAGGAAATATGTTAATAAATTCATTTTCTACTGTAAATCGACTGTATCAGAGTTGCATTCATTATCTTGATCAGATCCCAACTGAAAATTGAGCACAAGGCAAGAGACAATGAGACAGGACATAATTCAGAGATTTTCTGGAGTGTGTGAAGGAACTGGAAAATCTATGGGAAAAAACCAAGCCAAAGATGGAAGAACATACAAACCAGTAGAGAATTCAAACCTCTGGCTTTTTGGTGACACAAAATCCATTTGTCTAAGGTTCAATAAAGAAAATCCAATATTAACCAAATCCAAAGTAAATAATTGTTATTGACTTCAGAATGGTTACCAATGGCAACACAGATCCCCTGTTGTTTACCAGTTGATGAATAGAAGGTGAATTTGACAACAGAACATAGTTTGTGGAAACCAAAAGCAAAACCTAAAAATGGCAATTGCTGGTGGTTTGAATAGATTAATTATAGAGGTGTGAATCATTTATATCTATATTTGTCAACTACACTGAATCACACTGGTTTGTTTTGCCATCTATGACGAGTACTTCCTTGGAGGCGTTGTGGCAAGGTCAAAAGTATCAAACCGCATTCTCCACTGTTTGTATCCGGTACATTAATGTGAATGGACAAAGTTTATGAATGAAAAGCCTATTTCCTGATCCGCAGACAGGAGGTGAGATCATCTTGTTGAAACGGAGAATCCTCCTCCCCACCCCCTGCTTTCTACCATACGTGTTGGCGCCAAACTTAATGAATCCATCACAGTCGTGGCCACTTGAGTGATGATGGAATTATTTGATAACCTCTTACATCAATACACAGGATGTCCTTTTTTTTTTTTTATAAACAATGACAAATACTACTAGAAATGCACAAATACCTAAACCTTTTGTGGTTTGGAATGAAGAAAAAAAAAGAATCAACATTTTCTGCTTTACTGATGCAGGTTTCCAATCAATATGTTGCTGAGGCAAAGCGTCAATTATCTTTGCTTCCATTGTTCACATGTCCTTTTAGTGTGGAGCTGAGTGGATGTGATGATTGGCCACCTATTCAGTCATGTGTGAGCGAGAGTGACAATGAGTAACATGAGGGGCTCCTGATGAGGAGGATCCATAAATAGGCTCTCCAATAGAGCCAGAAGCTGCCCTCCCTGTCTTCCTCTTGTCTGGACCCAACCACACACACACACACACACACACACACACACACACACACACACACACACACACACACACACACACACACACACACACACACACACACACACACACACACACACACACACACACACACACACACACACACACACACACACACACACACACACACACACACACACACACCTCTAATCTTTTTTAGCCACCTTCCCCCAATCCCATGAAAAATCTGTGTCCACTTGGCCCTGAGCCCCAAATAACATACTGTATACACCAGGAGTCTGACTCGTGCACGCGCTCATGCACACACATGACATTCCTCTCGACATTTTTCACTGTTTGCCACTAATTCCCTCCTGCAGATTATAATGCACGCTGCCAAGGCATGCATCACTTTGTATCGGCTATTTGGATGGATTCCCACTGTGTGTGGTTGTTGTTGTCCTTAGTGCTTTGTTACACTTCTTTCTTCTTTCTTTACTTTTACTGAGATTACTCCAATCTCCCTTAGTTTGGAACACATTGGAAAGCAATTTGCTGTGAAATAATCACATTTCTGAGGTGCTGTCACTGTGTGGTTTTGAATGTTGGCATTAATAAGTACCGATACCCAGCAGCGATCAGACGTTGGTGTAGTAACCACAACGTGGGCAGATGCTAAATCAGTGGACATCAGAGGCAATAGCACCAATCCTTAGAGGGATGAAACATCTCTGTAGTGGAGCTGCCCTGCAAAGACAAGCTGGGATGAATAACTCATGAGGAAAGTCGTTTGAGAGAAATACAAAAATCAGGGGGGGGGGGGTAAAAACATGTGCGTTGTGTTCAATCTGCCTTAAGACAAAACAGAGAATCAGAAAACTTGCAATTTAAAAATTTGTCCCCGGAATGAAGTTTAAGGTACAAGTGAGCAGCATGAATTTAAAACAAGACAATACAGTAAAAACAAAGACAATATTTATAAAATAAATTAGAGCCAATATGATATTTTTGAGGCTAATATTGATAATTGTGGGCTAAAAAATTAATTTGATACCCAATATATTGACCAATATCTGTTATATCGACGATGTCTGATATAAAAGCCGATATATGTAACAGGAACATTGATAGACAACGGATTTAAACTGTACATGTAGTCTGATAATAATAATAATTAAAAAAATGGACATGTGAATTAACAGTTGAACATATCTTTGTTTATCTCACAAAGAGTCTCACACCTGCTTGAAAAAAACTAAAATGCTGAGTTTTATTGTTTTACGAGGTCATTAGGTGATACGCAATAATCGACTCGGGCTATTGAGCGATGTCGATTAATAGGTGATGCATTATAATCAGCCCGGGCACTAAATAAATACAAGGAAAGATTATATAACTTATGAGACATTATGTATGACATGGTTGAAGTAATAAATAAGTTGGATAAACTGCAAACTACAAACAGTGTATAAAGCAGGTAGCATACTGTATTTTATTAAGTTCAGTGAAATCTGTTGAGATAAAAAAAAAAAAAAGCTTTTGTGATTAATGATTTGATTTTTTTTCAAGCTATAATCAAACAAACATTTGAGATCTTTTTCTTTTTTTTTTTTAAAGCGTTGTAGTTGTTGTTGCCTTAAATACAATTTTTACAAGCCATTTTTCACAACCAGAATCAGACGTACTTTATTCATCCCAGGGGGAAATGACTTATGTCACAGAGGCTCGAGAAATATTACAAATGAAAAGAATAAACACTAAAAGAAAACTTACATAATCAAGTAGAAGACTATTAATTAAATAAGGATTAAATACAAGTGCACACATTACAGTAGTAAAAAATAAAATAAGATAAAAAAAAGAATAAAATTATACAAATGTACAAGTATAAAATTTTAAAATATGCACCCCAAAAAAATTAATAACTTCTTTTTTTTAGCAAAGGCGTTTCTAGCCTATAGTGATAGCAACCAAAGGAATTAGCAAATTTAAGACAAGTTCTTTTAACTTTATTTCAAGGGCAGTTTTTTTTTTTTTTTAACATCTATTTATCACAAAAAAAGTAAATTTTAGGTTGTGTCTGCGTATGGAAATGTCACATGCTGCTTGGGCAAGAGTTTGAGTTTCCTCCGTTGTCTTTGCTGGACGATGAGGTCATCGTTAAGGGTTTAAATCCAACGCGGCTTAATCTGGAAGATGAGGGCTGGATTTGGATTTAGTGCTCAAAAAAGGTCATGTAGCTACAAATCATTCACACTCAGTAAATACAAAGCTCAGACATGGGAGCCGCAGCTGTTTCACAGAACCGCTTCTTCCTGTGCCAACCAAATCATTTAAGGATTCTCCTTTGTTTACATGGATTATATGATCTCTCAGTTCGCTGGCGGAGCTGACCTGACACCCGGCAGGATTTCTCTTATTTAAATAAGTGATAGTGTGTATACAAAAGCAACAACACAAGTCCCATTTTGTTTGCTTTTGCAGGTTATAAAATATTTACCAATGTGACGTTAACATTTAATGTGGAAATTTGCCAAAAGAGGCTTTCAAATTAAAGTAAAAATAAGCTAAATCATACCATTACTGAATTAAAAGTACAGTACATGATGATACATTTTCAAATGATTTTACGCATTTTATAACCCTATATCGCAACATTTCTTAGGGTTAGGTTTAGTCTTAGTCACGCGACCTAAACTAGCCAATGACTGACCTATCACATGACCTAAACTGGCCAAATAGGGGCGCTGCGTATGGATAGAATGTCGGTATATTGATATGGCAACCGTACGATTAGCCGCTGCCTTTAAAATAAGCATACTCAGAGGTGAAAGTAACGGATTACAAGTACTCACGTTACTGTAATTGAGTTGCTTTTACTTGTACTTTTTTGAGTATATTTCTAAATCAATATTTTTTCTTGTACTTAAGTATGTTTTAAAAGAAGAAAATACATTAATTACATTTCTACACCCAACATTTACTGAGTACATTTTGTTTTTGCTTTAAAATGATCAACAGACATTGTGAAAAGACAAAAAATGAAATAACCCGACAACAATCAAATGCATCACATCATAGCCGACCAACCAGATTAAACGTAATGCACCGCGCCAAGACAGAATTGAATGCCGGTTATTTTCTCAGTTTTAAAGGTGATAAATGTAGCTATACTTAGTGATATGTGATTACAGATTCTATTGCACTGATAACATTTACCAAGGTCTTTTCTCTGACACTCTGTCATTGTTATGCTTAGCGCTATCAGCAGCATACAAGAACCATGAGAACACAGAACAACTACAGATTCATTGGACTCACACACTGAAACCTTTGAATCCCAGGCCAATCTTCCCCAAAAAAACATTTGATCAAATAAACCCTGTGTCCACATTTGACCTTTAATCCTTCGACTTGACTCCATCTCATTTCATTCAAAACCACCACAACACTTAAGAGTTGAATTGAATTCATTGGTGTTATTTTATTTTTTTAAATTGTACATTTTGACAAACATTATATTTTATACAGATGCCTTTGTGGAAAATAAATGAGGTCCCTTTTTAAGTTCATATGAGATGAGATGAGATGTTTACTGTATGCAAGGGAACCGTGGCAAGATATATTACCATTAATGAACGTGCATGGGGGGTGAAAACTAGAAACTTTCACTTTGAGTATCATTTCATTGAGTTACTATTTACTTGTACTTCACTATTTTATGTATGACTTATAGTAGTTGAGTACAATTTCAATCCGTTAACAGTACTTCTACTTGAGTAGGATATATCAGTACACCTGTACATATTTAAAAACTACCCAATTGTTGCCACTGTTTCAAGTCTTTTAAACTGTCTGCATGTGACACACTTTTGGGTCCTGACAGAGTTAAAACCTCTGGATTATTTATTCATGATTATTTAGACAAAGTTAGTTAGAAACCTTACAGTGATGCCAGTTAAACAAGCTGGTACAATATATTTGATTTAATCCAGGTTAATTAATGTCGCAGAGGGAAACAAATGTCGCGCCTGGGGAAAGTCCCACTTTAGGCCCTTCAATGTAGAGACTAAGTTAGATAAATGGGTCAGTAGAGATGGAAATATAATAAATGAAGAAGAAAAAGAGAGCTCGTCCTTCCCTGGTGTCCTTTGCTTTGCTCTCCGTGGCAGACGGAGCTGTGGATTACGCACCAGTTAAAGTGCGGTGCGCACTCGGTGGAGACTCAGAGGGCGTTAATGTGGTTTAAAGGGATTTACGCTGCGCTGTCCAGTCACACCATGCGTGCTTTGAGAATGACATCATTTTGATCCTCAACCCTCGGACTCTCTTTAGTTTAACCCGCATACCTGCTGCGGCTGTCCCGTCACTGCGCGCCCCAGCTCCTGATAGGAGGACGTCCCCCCCTCCTCCTCCTCCTCCTCATCCTCCTCATCGACCGTGTTGACCGTATATAAAATCGTGAGTTTGCGCAGTTCGCGTCTCTAAAGGAAGCAAAGGAGGGAGGGAGTAGCTGTCGATATGTTTACGGGAATTCTTCAGGCTGCAGAGCAGAGCCACGCATGCACACGGACAGGATCATAAACCCTCCCTGGATGCTGAGAGGAAGAGGAGCGTCGATGTGTGTTGGTAGAATAAGGTGTTAGAATAATAATAATAATTTAAAAAAATTTTTTTTAAAAAAAGTCTGGCCTGTGACTGTGAGGAATGGACCCCAGCTGTCTGCTCTGAGGTAGGATTGGTTTATTCTCTAGGCTACAGATCATGATCTTTGATTATTGTAATGTAATGAGGTGGTGTAGGTCGGTGGTGTCTGTGTTGGGTTGTTTATGCGCCACCGGCACAAAGCAGCGGATTGTAACGGAGCGCGTTTGGTGCAGCTGATGCCTCAGAATAAAATAGAGGAAAGCACGACATCAGGATGAGGATGAGTGGGATGGAAAGGACACACGATGCGACTCCTGGTTGCTCTAAATGCAGAAAACTATAATTAGCTACAAGGATATGATTCCATTTTTCTTATAGAAATACATTTATGAATGATCCAAGTCTCAAACCAAACATTATCTACGCATGATCTATATCTGACTGTTTTCATTTGCTATGTTTATGTGTTGGCCACCTGAAATAAAAAGCTAGTGTTTGCAAATGTAGTGCCACTGCATTTTTCAGTATGCTTTCTTGCACTGGCAAGGGCTGAATTACGTTATTCCCTGTTTAATTTGAAGTTGCAGTAGTTTATTTAAGATGAGATATATAAATACAAAAAAACTGTATGGTCTGGCAACCTTTTTTCGTTTATTTGGAAAATGTGAAAACATGCCATTTGTTGCTGTGATATAATTGCATTTATAATATTGTATTGTATTGATTATCTTGTTTTGTTGTTGTTGTTTTTTTTTTTTTTGGGGGGGGGGGGGGTCTTGTTTAAGATGAGATCTACAGAATCAAATTTAAGAAGACAACATTCATGTCACTTGTAGAGCTGGGCAATATATCGAGCTTCAAGATATATCGAGTTTTCTATTTTGCCGATTATAGAAAATTACAACAAGGCGTGTATCGATATACATATTTTTGATAGCTTATTATTTTATATTAAAATACTCATTTTAGGAGTAGCTGCTTTCACTACCTCTCAGAACAGCATGAAAAGCACAGTTAGATGGATTGCTGACTCCTTCCCCTAAACAAGCCACTCTACAGAGCTCACTCACACGTGCTGCCCCTTCAAGGAGAAAAAGTGGCTCATATTTTGCAGCTAAATTTTCTTCCTGGTAAAACTTTATTGAGTTAAAAATATTGAGATTTATATTGTCTATCACCATTTTGAGAAGAAATATGGAGCTATGAGTTTTGGTCCATATCGCCCATTATATATAATTGAAAAAACAGCATACTGTAAAGCTGCTAGTAAACCTGAATAAGGATGATCATGATTAAAATAGTCTGACAGAGCAGTTGTGTAGACAGGAAATAGTCCTTATGTTCACATGATTAATTTGTGTCTCTGAAAGAGCTGAAAGTGTATTTCCTGTAACGACTTCCTCGTGTGCTACGACTGGTTTTCACAGAAGCCAGTCGTGTTACTTTCTCCCTCTTTGTGGGGGTCATTGCTGTAGGCATTGCTAGAATGTAGACGCACCCAGACCCAATCATTTCTCACAAATTAGCTGTCAAAATGACATATGTTATCTGAGGTGCTCCAAAAGGGTCCCAACACGCAGTTGGTCTCAAGCTTTTTGATGAGAATAAATGCTTTTTATATTCTTCACCACGCAGGCTCGTACGCTGTTTTCCTTTCATCATTCTCCTGTCACCATCTTTGCTTGTTCATGTTTGTACACCAGTGATGCTTAAGTTAGATGTAGATAACCAGCTGTGACAACATTCTGCATGTGCTTTGTCAATAATCAACCAAAGCCATTGGGCCGTGATCAATATATAGGTTTTTCTTTTTTTGCCACATGCCTGGTATTTACTACCCCAACATGTAAAAATGCAATTTTAGGCCATGGAGAGGTCTGAAGGTGTGTGCTTGGAAACTTTCTTTGGATTTAAGGTTCTGACAGACTGCTTCGCATCCAGAATCATATTTCACGTTCAATGCATTTGCTGTCAAACCCAAACAGATGTGTCGGACCATCATTGCGCATTCAGAGCCATAGCTCTTTATTTGTCTGTCTGTCAGAAGTTACACATTGTTATGTATTTGTTGAGCACGGTGTTGACATTTTGATATTTTCTTGGTATAATCTGTGATTGTAATTATTCGTGGTAGGAAATATCCAACGTCGAACTCTAAAAGTGGCCTCTAAGCCGTTAGCCTTTTTGCTCTAAAGTTATGGTTGAATGGTTCGGACTGAATTCTCATGCCTTAATTCAATTTATTTTAAAATGAATTACTTAGCACTCAAGAATAGATTACGACTCAATTGCATTTGAGGCCACACAGAAAGCAGCCACATTTTAGGGGAAAGAAATAATAATTTCCCAATGTGTTCATAGAATAGATAAGCAAGTAAATGGAGACAAGAGCTGCATGATAACCCAAAATCGTAGAGCTAATATTAGTATAATGGTGCCAATTGTTCACTACTCTAGTGATAATCCAAATAAATCATTACTCTCTCTGTTCCAGGCTCCTGGTTCTGCTGACCACAGTCCCTCATGGCCCTCGTTCATGAACCTCGTGCCCCGTCACCCTCTCTCTCAGGCTTTAACTCGCCACTTTCTGATCCGCCATCTTTTCGCCGCCTGGATGCTGAAACGCCATGCACCCCCGAAATGGACCTCACCCCGACCCAGTGTGTCCTTCGCAATGTCCTCTCCATAGACACAGGAGGTGCCGTCGAACCGGGGGGCGGCGTGGAGGGAGATGGACACAATTGTGTACACAACCAGACACCTGGCGAGGAACAACAAGAGCATTTTGCCAACAGCATCCTGAAGCTCCATGAGCATGAAGGGTGCCCTGGGAGGACTGAGAGTGAGGGCCAGGAGGCTGACAGTAGCATGGTCCGGAGCCAGGCGGACAGCACCAGGTTACAGTGCCAGTCCACAGGAGGGGGCGGAGGCTTTCTGGAGGGGTTGTTTGGATGTCTACGGCCTGTCTGGACAATGATCGGCAAGGCTTATTCCACAGAACACAAGCACGTCCTGGATGGTAAGTCTAGCAGTCTACCGGTTACTAGAAAAAGTAGAAAACAAACATTGTGTAATCATCATACAATGCTTTGATTCCTCCAATAAAAACAGCCTCTAGCTCCGATTACATCTAACCAAGATGCTTTGATAGACTTAATGACCCTATGCCATCATCTAATTACATCAAAGCATTGCTAAAAAGGACTCCCACAAAGGCCATGTTGTAAACACACACTTTCCTTGACAGAAACTAGCAGCAGATTCTCAATCAGAGCAGCAAAGGGGGTTATTTTCCCCTCACACACCCCCCCAACACACACACAGACGCACACACTAATTTGCCTGCTCGTGCCCCCCCTCCTACTCCCACCTCCAATTGAAACTAGCTCCCTGTGACGGTGTGTTGTTTATGTCTACAGCCACCACAATAGGACAGGGCTCCCCTGAGACTCCTCTGCCAAATCTGCTTCATGAAATATGCATGACAATCCTCTGACCCTCTGCCTCTCATCTCTATTAACACAAACCTGGCACACACACACACACACACACACACACACACACACACATACATACACATACACACACACAGGCACCCAGATATGAAAGCTCATAAACAACACAATGAAATGAAAACTCTGAATATCCAGGACAAGAGCACATAAAAGGCAACAGGAAGCCAAACGAAAGTGTCCCAAAGGATCAAAGGTGGCCGTTTTAAATCTCTCCTTGTTTTTATGTGCCTTCACTTTTTTTTAATCATCCGTTTGACTTCCACATCTCTCCTCACTTCCCCTCCTCCTGCCATCCTTCATTGTGTCCTTTCCTCTCCTTTTCATCCTGTGCTGTTATCACTCCCAGTCCATCTGCACCCCACTACTCCCACCCCCGTGCACCATCACAGCGAGTCAGACACATTCATGAGAGCACAGGACTGAATTGCAATAAATGGTGCTTTTGGAAATGAAGGCTTTAATGTCCACCATTGGACAATAGCCTTTTCCTAAGCTTTGAATGGTCAGAACAATGTGCTGCAGATATCAGGGATATCACTCCTGCTTCTTTCAAGTGCTGTTTTCTTAGCTTCAAGCTTTTGGTATTATGGATGGATCTGGTTTCATGTCTTTATTGCAAAAAATATGCAGGGGTTCATTAGAGGAAGAGGCCCCAATCAGTAGAAGCAAAGCATTAATCCTTTATGTCACCCTTATTAATATGATAAATATGTCTCTGTGTTCTTCACCATTAAGAGCAGCCGCAAAGCAGGCCGAGTGTTTTCTCTGCATTAACAGTCTGTCCTTGGTCACACAGACCCCCCCTGTCTGACCCACAGGGGAAAACCCCCTTCCAATCTCTTCTCACACAGCTAACACTACCCTATCCACCCCTCAATTCCCCACACAAATCCACTCCCCACCCTTCTGAGGGTTGGACCCCTGTTTTGCGTCAGCTCCACAATAGCACTAAGCAGGATTTAGGAGGCTGAGGGAGAATTACCCACTGGAGATTAGAGCTCCCGTTCTCTAACCCTACACACACTACAGTCTCAGGTTATGTAGAGGTTCAACAACATGACAAGATATCAACTGTAGGTCCTTGTCGAGGCTTTCAGTGGGTTTACTCTGTCATTACAACATGACCGTACTGATACTGTGCCCTTTTTTCTTTTCTAAGTCTTCAGACATTATCATACCAGATTTTTTCCAGACATCCCTGAAATAAACAAGACAAGAGGGTGGCCACAGTTTTTAAACCCTAATTAAAAATCAGTGCTATTTTACGGCTTTAATACTGTCTATTTTAATAACTGATATTGTTACATTTTTACATGGAGCAAACAGAGAATAAACAATTAGTATTTGTACATATACATTGTTAAATTGCAAAAGCAGCTTTTATTAATCTTAAGCAATTTGTTTTTTCATAATTTAGTGAAGGTTATATGATTAAATTAAAAGTGGCTCTTGAGAGGTTATATCCTTTCCAATGTCAAAGCCTCTCAACTTTGATTTGACACATCAGAATCAGAATCAGGATTTTATTTGCCAGGTACAGTTTACAAAAGAGTACAAGGAATTTAACTTGGTAGTTGGAGCGGAAACACACATCAACACACCGAGGCGGCCATTTGCGGCACATATCACCTGAACTAAATTATCCATTCATCCACCCATTTTCAGACCCACTTATTCCTGTTTGTCAGGGTCGCGGGGGTCTGCCGGTGCCAATCTCTGGCTCTCATTGGGCGCTGGGCGGGGGTACACCCTGGACAGGGCACCAGTCCATCAACCACTCACTCTCATTCACACCTATGGGCAACTTAGAGACTCTAATCAACCTTAAAGTCATGTTTTTGGATTGTGGGAGGAAGCCGGAGTACCCGGAGGAAACCCAGCACGGGGAGAACATGCAAACTCCACACAGAAAGGACCCAGGTGTCCACCCCAGGGCTTGAACCCAGAACCTTCTTGCTGTGAGGCGGACGTGCTAACCACTATGCCTATCTGATTTTGCAAAAGAACTCTTCATTTTTTTTTCTACATATAAAATGAGGTCATTTGTGTATGCAGAGCAGTGTGTAAGCTTAGAATGACACACGAAGGTAAAATTGTGTCAGATATCATATCATTATTATTACTAGACTAACACATTTAGTGTCCTCCTTTAAGATATGAAAAACAAGAGGAAGCTGTTTTAATCTTACCTGTTAGCTCCTAGTTTACACTTCCCCTCCTCAGCAGCATTTTACAATCCATTGGCTCAGACGAATGAGATGATGTCATGCTCCAGCGTGGCTAAGTCAGGATTCAATAATGTATGAGGAGTTTTGGAGCAAAAGGAGATTAAACAAATAGACCAGACTGAAAAGGATTAGTCTGTGTTGGGATAATGTTTATCCAAACTCTCCAGACTACAAAGAGAGTTATAAAAGTTATAGCAATATTTGATTCGCTCACTGTAAGCCAGCTATTCATTTCAACATAGTCAAACTGTAAATGGCAACATGGGTCAGGAGTTCAGAAGGAAAGAAAGTGATAAATTGATTCAGACTTGTCACTGTGGAGACATAATAAAAAATGTTTATTCAAAATGTAGACAATATTAGATTTCCTATAGTCAGTCATTTCATTTCAATCAGTCTGTTTTGTATCCGTACCTGTCACAGTGACGTGCAGTGACCACTAGGATTGGGTAGGCAGCGCGTTGCAAATGGAGACCACCAATGACAGTTTCATATGTTTCTGCTGGCAAGTGTTAATTCAATTCAACTTTATTTGTATAGCGCAATTTACAACAAAGTCATCTCAATGCGCTTATCAAAATATAAAATACATAATAAGAAAGAAAAAAACCCAACAAGATCCACATGAACAAGTATTTAGCCATCTAACAAAATCAACATTGTAAAACACCATTAAAGAAACATAAACAGTTATTTAATATAGCCTCCATACTCTCCCAACAAGATATATCTCATGACACGGCAGCACATCCGTTGTTTGTGTTGGAAACACAGAAACACGGAGAAAATGACAACAACAACAACTCGAAACAGCTTCAGTGAGGAGCATCCACAAAGCCAATCCTTCCATTCACTGTGGAAAGTACGAACAATGTTCTGACCTTACCTTTGCTGAAGGTCTGGTAGCTCAGGTGTTGGTCTCCCATCTTTTAAAAGCTGTCGTTTTTGCTCAAAAGAAAGTTTCTTTATCGTCTCTAGCGCTGTCATCCTGCCTGTAGTGTTATCCCACTTCTTGCTAGAGAACGTAGCAGCAGCGGCCACGTGATATCAATTCACTAATGCATTCTGAAGGTATTTATAGCATTTAGCATAGCACGGTTATGTCCAAAGGCAGCGTATAGAGCTGCCTTTTTACGTAAATGGTTGTCATCTTGGGGAACTGACTGCACATGCGCAAACACATAAAAACACACTATGAGGGCCAGAGGCAGAGCAGCAATGTTCTTTTGGGAGGGGGTGTGGCCTCCACCTGCCTTACAGCGGAGTGAGACTGTGCAGCCGTACCAGGAAATAGCGCTGTTTAGTCATATAGTCTATGAAAAGCACAAAATGCTGACACTTTCAAACTTATAGGTACTGTAGGCTATCGGAAATTGAAAAATAATTAATTTATAATTAGATTATATTTAAAACAAATAATCAAAATATCAATTCCCCCTTGGGTAGGCACTGCCTACCTAGCCTACCCTGACTGCACGTCACTGATACCTGAGATGCTGAGTTGTTTTCCCCCTTTATTCAGAGGCCTGGGAGGTCCCTTTTGAGGAGATATCCGATCTGCAGTGGGTGGGCAGTGGAGCCCAAGGCGCAGTCTTCCTTGGCAAACTACACGGACAAGAGGTGGCCGTGAAGAAAGTGCGGAACATCAAAGAAACCGACATAAAGCATTTGCGAAAGCTGAAGCACCCAAACATCATCACTTTCAAGTGAGTAGAAAAAACATCTATAGATGTATTGAGTCCCATTCCCAGATAGCAAAATTATCCTGGTTCATATCTGGCCCAGTGGGCCCACACCTGTCATGTTCATCACATGGAATGATGGCACCTGGCCACCTGGCAATAGATATGGTGCCTTATATACATGGGCCACTTTTGGCTCACATCCAGATTAGTCGACGCTATTTTGCCATAATTCAGCCAAAACTGTCCCTAATATGTTTCAAGATAACTAGCCCACACATGCAGCATCATATGTGGCCAATTTTGGTTTGCATCTATTTTGTACGGGCCAGAAAAATGCCAAAAGTGCCGAATCATTGCAAGATGTGGCCCTCATCCGTATATGCTATCTTTGAACCATGGGATTGGTGACTTTAGCACCAGTAAAACATTCTGTGTTGTGATTTTGCTCTGGACATTTAAAACTCTTTTCTAATCTTGTGCTGGCATTTCCTTGCAGAGGAATCTGCACACAGGCTCCATGTTACTGCATACTCATGGAGTACTGCGCTCAGGGTCAGCTCTATGAGGTGCTCAGAGCCGGCAGGAAGATCACTCCATCCCTTCTCATGGACTGGGCCATGGGCATCGCAGGAGGCATGAACTACCTTCACCTCCACAAGATCATCCACAGAGACCTCAAGTCACCCAAGTGAGATTTGTTAGGCTTAGTTTGCATTTAGCTTAATGTTAAGCTATTTAGAAAGTAGAAAAGACTGTGACTATGACAATTCAACTAATGAGGTGTGGAAATCTGAGAGGACACTTTCAAAAGGCGAACATTTGACTGTTACTACACTTAGTGCTTTGTTAAGAACTATTAGAGTTCTGTTGGTTTATAATTTCTTATTACTGAAACACAAATGGATTGAATTGATCTACTGTTGAATTTCCGTAGCATCCTGATTACTTATGACGATGCTGTGAAGATCTCCGACTTCGGCACATCCAAGGAGCTCAGTGACAAGAGCACCAAGATGTCATTTGCTGGCACCGTGGCCTGGATGGCTCCTGAAGTCATCCGCAATGAACCCGTCTCGGAGAAAGTGGACATTTGGTAGGTTCCACAATCCTTTAAACCAGTGGTTCTCAAACGTATTTGGCACAAGTACCCCCTGTTCTCTTACCTCTCAATCCAAGTTCAGTTACAACGTTTTGCCCCAAATACTGTGAAAAACAACTATACAGCCTACTAATGGAATGATTGAGTGATAACACACATTTTAAAGAATCTCATTTTGTAAATAAGTGTAAAAAAACAGTATTTAGTGCAGTGGTTCCCAACCTTTTTTGGATCGTGACCCTGTTTTGATATCAAGAATTTCTGGCAACCCCAAAGAATATTTTTTTCTAGAATTAGTTTTGGATCATGTTTTAGATTTTCTCTCTTTTTTTTTTTTTTTACTGCATTTTAGTTCAACTAGATTTATATTTCACAAAGTGAAAAAATAGGAATATAGTTGTTTGTGTTGTTTTAATTTTTTTTTAAATAATATTTTTTTAAAAAAATCTGTTTTAATTTTTCAGAAATTTCAAGCGACCTCATTTAAATTCCAGGTGACCCCACATGGGGTCCTGACCCCAAGGTTGAAAAACACTGATTTAGTGGCTCTTGAATATATTTATTTCTATAGTTCTTATCATTTCAGGTCATTTCACGCATTGTGTGGGACCAAGATTGACACTTTGTTCATTTTCCAGTCTCTCTCTCCCAAGTACCCCCTATAGTGTCATTGCGTACCCCTAGTGGTACACGTACCCCCATTTGAGAAACTGTGTGTTTGCTCTGATTTAAAACAGCTCTTTATAATTTGTCTCCTCTGCCACTGGATCAACGTTGAATCTAGTTAGCTTCAGTCTACTATACAGTACAGAACTAAGGATCATATTTCTTGAAAATCTATTAAGTATCATGTACAATATCTCATTACATGAAACCTTATAGGGTCTCTGCCTATCTGATGGCTTGCCCTACGTTCAGTGCACAACTTTCCTTTGCCTCTTTCGCTCTCCTATTCTACATCCCTCCATCAGTCTTCTCCTCCATCCTGAGAGGAGCACTGGCTAATTTAATAATTGATTTGCCAGATGCTGCAGTGCTCAGGAGAGGCTGGAATAACCTTCCAAGCCTGCGGATGGTTTGGCCCCGAGCCAGCAGTGCATTAGGGGTAAAAGTGAAAATAGGATTAAAAAGCTTTTGATGCAGAGTGAAAGCAAGGCTTGGGTGTGCTGCGTATAGTTTGTTTAAATGTATGTAAATCACTTGACAGCAGTCCATACTGTGCCAAAGAAAAAGCTGCAAGTATCGTCAAACATTGGCAATAATCACCTCTATTTTATTCTGACAAACATTGACAGCTTGATGACACAATATTTATTTTTTCCGTTTAACATGTTCATCTTTGTTTGTGCATTTCCATTATTATAAATCTATTTTTGTATTAGTGATTTTTCTGGAGTTGTTACATTGTTTTTATACAAGCCAATTATTTTACCGCTATGCAAAGTAGTGTTAATCCACAATAATAATAATAATAATAATAATAATAATAATAATAATAATATATTTAGTTTGAAAACACTTTTCAATAAACTCAAAGACATTTTATGAACAGACTAAAATAACATCAAATAATACAGTGATAAAAATATAAATATGAAAAAGAGAAAGAACATCAGTAAAAAAAAAAAAAAGGCAGAAAAGTGAGTGGAACATAAAGTGCTAATGTTAGTCATCATGGTTGATAGAACTTCAGACTTTTTTTTTTTTTTAATTACTCTCGAATTCTCTCTAATAATCATTATTATTGTTGTTCATATCATTTTGTGACCTAAAAATTTACTGATTTTTCTTAATGTTTTTTCACATGTGCATTTTACATTTTAAAGCAACATTTGATGGAATTAATATTTGTTTAAAGTCTTAATAAAAGCATTTAAATATCATTAATATATATTATTAAGTATTATTTCTGCATCATGTTAGGATTTGTAAAATCTTTACCACAATATATAATTTAAAAAAAAGAATAATTTCCTGGTTTCTATGAAAATCTCTTAGTCATTATTCTCTGAAAAACATGTTTTTCTTAAGATTTCTTACAGAACCTTTTGCATAGATAATAGAGTCTTTAATCCCTAGGTTGTGACTCACTATTGGACCATAGAAGATTTGGTATTGGAAACCAGTTGGAGGGGAAAAGAATTGTTTTACACTAAAGGCTTTTATTTATTTATTTTTAAATGCTGTGGGTACTTCCTGCTCTCACATCTGGTCCACAGCTGCAATTTCAAAAAAGACGAATCATGAAAGCCCAGCTTTGTAAAATAAAGCCACTGGATCAACTCAACTCTCACCACTTTGCTCTGAAACACGTCCTGGTAACACTGAAGTCATCTAAAAATACACACATAATTATCACACACTACCTTTATGCTGCGTGTGATGCTATTGGCACCTTGGATACTGTACGTGGCAACCACGTCACCATGGCAACCTAGAGAGTCACCAGCAATGAAGAGACCCAGTCAATTTCCCCATTGGCCTGTAATCACATGAACCAAATGTCCAATTACCCCAGTGGATTAAACTGGTCAATACTTAGTGTTTTTAAACTTTCTGGTTCAAGCTACCAATGAAACACAGACATTAATAGAAAAACAACATCAAAAAGTCAGTGATTCTATATAATATTCCTTTTTTAAAGCATAGCAATCATCAGCAAATTGAAGCGTTTGTCTTTATAGGGGTTTTTTTTACATTTTGAAATGATGTACAAAGGCTTGAAACCCCTCCCTATAGTTTCTATAATGATTGAGTATTTACAGAAGTTATCCATCTATTACAGGGATGTCAAACTCATTTTAATTCAGGGGCCAAATATGGGCCAGTTTGATGTCAAGTGGGTGGCAGATTTTACAATTTTATCATCAATTGTGCCCTAGTTTTTTAGTATCAGTCCCTGCCCGATCTTCACTTAAAAAATTTGTGATTTTGTAACCACTTTATGTGTAATTTAGAGGAATTTTGTGAAATTGCAAGACTTGTGGAAAAATTGAGAGTTGTTTCCACAATTTACAATTAAAAATGACACCATTCATGCAATATAAACAAAGGAAAATGGCAAACCCCAAAAGATATTGTAGAGTTTCATTAAAATGGTGAATTGGCAATATCTACAACTGGATTATTTGGTCATTTACACAATAATTCATGTTTTTTCTGTAATTTTTACTGTCTCCTGTGGGCCAAATTGGATGCTCTAAAGCAGTGTTTCTCAAATGGGGGTACACGATGGCACTACGGGGGTACTTGAGAAAGAAGTAGTTTTAGTTAAAAATGCTAATCATAATAATGATGATGGATATGATCTTGATTAGAACATGAACTGAAAATACAAAGGTCAGTCTTGGTCCCACACTGGGTGGGAGATGGCCAGAAATGATAAAAACTATAGAAATGTATCTCTTCATGAGACACTAACAGTTTTTAATTCCACTTATTTACAAAGTTCGATTCTTTAAAACATGTGTTATCACTCATTCATTCCGTCATTATGTTCTATAGTTCTGTTTTCATAGTATTCTGAGTAAAATATTGTCGTTGGACAAAGGGGGTATTTTGATTTAGAAATAAGAGAAAGGTGGTACTTGAGCCAAAAAAGGTTGAGAACCACTGTCCTAAAGAGCCGGAATTCGGCCCCAGGCCTTGACTTTGACACATGTGATCTATTACAACCTCAAAAACCAGATGTATTGCTTGTCAAGCATCAAAAGTGACTTCTGCTGCCATTATTAGCTCATTACACGTCTGTGTCAATGTATCTGAGAGGAAACGTGTGTGTCTGTGCAGGTCGTTTGGTGTCGTCCTGTGGGAGATGCTGACAGGAGAGGTTCCCTATAAGGATGTGGATTCCTCCGCCATCATTTGGGGAGTGGGCAACAACAGTTTGCAGCTACCAGTGCCTGATAGCTGCCCAGACAGCTTCAAGCTGCTCCTGAGGCAATGCTGGTGAGTGGAAATCAAGCATTTGAGATTATAGTGAGATTTGATAGTTTTTAAAAGAAGGACAGACAGGCAATAAAAGTCCACACAGACATTATCAGACATGTTTGATTCTACCGTGCACAGGAACTGTAAGCCCAGAAACCGGCCGTCCTTCAGACAGATCCTCCTGCACCTGGACATCGCCTCAGCAGATATACTGTCCACCCCTCAGGAGACCTACTTTCAATCTCAGGTTAGAGTTACTTTTAACTTTGATATTTCCTACTGAGAGAAGAATGGACTCATCTATGTTCATATGGGCATTAATCGACAGTATTGATCTCAAATGGCCTTCATTGCTGCTCCATTGTTTTAGTGCCTTACATCCACATAAAACATCCATCAATAGTCTAATGCAAGGATGGGAAACTTTTATCACAGTGGGGGCCACACAAATGGGATTGTCTGATCCGAGGACAGCATTATCCACATTTATGTCAGCATTTAGAATAATGATCGATCTGATAATTAATACAGGAAAGAACAAAAGGTTTGTGTGTTTGGAGTCATTCTTGGTTATTTTCATTGTCATTTTGTTTTTCCGTTTGTTTGTTTTTTAATCATTAGATTAGATGTGTTTTTGTTATCATTTTGTGATGTTTGGGAGTTATTTTGTGTTGCTGTTTTGTATATTTTTCTGTCATTTTGTGTGTTTTGGTTGTTTTCTGCCATTCGTTTTGTGTGTTTTACAAGTAATTGTGTCCATTTTGTTGTCATATTGTGTTTTTGGACTAATTTTTGTATATTTTTGTTGTTGTTTATGTATTTTTTGATGCCATTTGTATATTTTTCTGTCATTTTGTGTATCATTGTTGTCATTTTTTGCATTTTTTGGGGGGACCGCAGAAAATGAGTGTGGGGGCCGCTAGTTCCCCATGTCGGGTCTAGTGTCTATGTGGCTGTGCTTATTCATCTGTATTAGCTAGATGCACAAATAAGGGCTTTCATCAGTTCTGTAGTTTATGGATGCACCATGATGTTGTTTGGAAGGTTCTTTGCGTTAAAGGAGGGAATTGTGTGTTTCTGAGATTTGCAGAGATCTTTACCTCTGGGACTTTGTGGTTTTCACATGCATTGAAGCATTTAATCAGTGACACCTTGTACTCTGGTCTGTAACATTTCCTGCCCCTAACTCATTTTTCCTTGCATGTATGCTTTGTATGTTTTTCTCAAAGTAATTACTGGTACTGTAGTACTTTCCTTGTTAATGTAATGGGTTGTAAATGTGTGTCAGTAGGTTCTCCTGAACCCTCTCCTGTGTTTGAGCGATTAGAGTGCTTTCACACTGGTATAATTGGAGGTTTTTATACTATTTTTTTTTTTTTATCATTTAGCTATTTCATTTCTTTGTTTTATTATTATTGAGTGGTTGGAACAAATTTCCATGTCTTATTTTTCTACTTACCCTAAAAACTGAGTAGAAAATCTGTTTTATTAGCTTGAAAACAAATGATTACTTCTGTTCACAAATCCTTTTGGGGTCAGCAGCTTTATTTATATATAAATATTCTGGCAATGCTCAAAAAAACCTTTCTTAAAAAAAAATCAAATCAATCAAATAACCTTGTTTCATCTCGTTCATCTGCACTTTATCATCTGCCAGCAGACAGCAGTCGTGCGTCATAAACTTGCAGTGTCACGTGTGCTGCTTATTATATTCGTGTGTGTGTGTGTGTGTGTGTGGGGGGGAAGATGGAGGCTACTGTTGGACCCAAAACACAAATGTATTTAAGGACACAGGGTTTAGAAAAGTGTAATAGTGTCGAGTATATGCGGTTTTCTCAGACATGCTGGACCACAAATCCATTTATATCTCGAGCATAGACCATCACAAGACACACCCGTGAACTAAACTAGATTTCACTCATTCCTTATGGTAACTGGTTTTATCCTATGATATCAAACAGAAAGCTCTTTTTCTCCCTTTGCTTCTCCTTGATTTTCTATTTCTCCCTGGCTCGCTCTCTCTCTCTCTGCCCTGCAGCCGTCCCCACCTTTTCTCCTCTCGGCCCCGTAATGGATTTTTCTTGTGACGTTAGAAAGAAGTATTTGCTGCTGAAGTGTATTGATTGCTTTAATGGTCCAGTGCAGGGAGTAAAGAGAGGGGCATAGAAGAGTATGCACCAAGTCCATTAGCCTAATAAGAATTTCTCATGCACAAGAACACACACACATACACATACACACGCGCGCGCACCTCACACATGCATAAATCCGCCTTCCTCTTGTCCTTTGACAGGTTTCAGATAACGGCTGTCAAGATCCACTGTGGAGCAGAAAATGCCCACTCGGCAGATTTTATTCCCTTCATGTCACGTCAGTTCAGGCCCAATTCTCTCTGCTCACGGTGTATTGATTCTCATCCGACAGCTTAATGGGTTGTGTTTCAGGGATACAAAGGAACCTCAGTTTCTTAGGACATTAAGAACCCACGTTTAGCAGATCAAAACATTATGAGTGGATCCCCTGGTAATGTACGGCACACACTTGTGAGGTAACCTTACCAGGTAATCTACATAAATGGATGAAATTGGCAACTTCTTTATGGGAAAAACCTTGAATAATAAAGTACTATAATAGTGTGAGGGAAAAACCACGTTTAATCTCAAAGTGTCTCCTTACGATTTGAGCAGTAGATTGAACGTGGAGTAGGTATTTATATGACCTCTATGGTTTATTCCTCATTCTGCTGAAAGAGGCCAGTGGCTTTAGGGAATAACATTGTGTTTTCATGAGGACCTATAGGTCAGAGGTTCCCAACCTTTTTTCAGGGTCGTGACCCCATTTTTATATCACAAATTTCTGGCGACCCCAGAGGCTTTTTTCTCTCTAAAATTAGTTCTTTGCTCATATTTGTTATGTACTGTGTTACTGAGGACAAAGTGACAATATTTTTAATCTACATTTTATTTGAACTAGATTTATATTTAAGGAAGTGAAAGTATAGAATACAGTTGTTTGAGATTGTGTGTGGTATTTTAGAATAATAAGAAAGAATAACAAACACTTGAGAATGCACCCAGGAAATGCCCCTGAACATGTTTACCTTCTGTTAAATTATTGTTTTTTGTTTTCATTTATTGATTCATTTCATTTCTTTATTTTTATGTTGTTTTTTTATTTTCTTACATTTATGAGTTATTTGTATGTCATAAATTGCAAATAAAAACAAAGTTTAAAAAACGAAAAGAAAAAGAATAATTATTATTTAAGCTCTTTCAAGCTTTCTACCCCTGTCTATTTCTGTGATATTATGTATTGTTTTTTTTAATTGTGCAAAATAAAGAAATACAAATAAATAAATAAAAACACAAATTTAAAAAAAGAATCATTTAAAAATATAATCTTAATCAGTAATATTTTATTATCACTAGACGTTTCAGGCGACCCCATTTTATTTCCATGTGAAGTCGTGACCCCAAAGTTGAAAACCTCAGAGCTAGGTGGTAAAAGTCAAAGAAACATCCCTCAGTTCTTAACAATGCATCCATGAATTGCATTCATCTTCGAGTGCATATTAAAGTTAACAGCGCATGTGACTTATTTTTTAACATGATGAACCACTATTTTCCATTGATACTCTGATGCCCACAAAGCTCATGTGTTTCCTGCTGTCGGCAGATGCCACAATTGGCTTTCTGACCAGTCCTTGGCAAGCAATCACCTTTGTAGCAAAATTATGTATGGCAGACATGGAGGTTTTTTTTTTTTTTTTTTCAAAAAGAACCAGCCATAATATACTGATCAATTTGAGGAGCTTTTTTGGCTGGTTCCATTACGCTTTGATGAATTACCTTGTTTTTATTTTGTTTCCTTGGACCACCTTTAATGAAGAAAGACCACTGCAGACTATAGGAAACACTAGGAGATGGGGAATAGTGCAAAAGAGCTGCAGTTGTGGAGATGCTGACACAGCAATTACACCTTTGCCTGGTCAAACTGGCTCAAAGTTTCATGCTCCCCACATTAACAATAATAATATGTCCACTGTCTGTGTAGTATTTCATTTATGTATCTTCTGTTCCTGCTTTATCCTGTACAGACTCACAGGGACCAACTAGTGCCTATCCAAGCTTTTATTACACAGAAACAATCACATTCATTCCAATGGACACTAATGAAACAAATATCCATCAGCCATTAACTAACACCTTGAGACAGATGTAGACAGTACCTCCAATAGATAAATGTATACATTAATCATCCCATAAAAGCAGGAGGTTGTAACCGTTAAACGCTATACGTTGCTAGCACTCGTTCTGATGTCTGCATTGGTCATTTTTCACCAGGCTGAGTGGAGGGATGAAGTGAGACACCACTTTGAGAAGATCAAGTCCGAGGGGACGTGTCTTCACAGGCTGGATGAGGAACTGATTAAACGGCGCAGAGAAGAGCTCAGGTTAGATCTAAGAGCACACGCCGTCTAAGCACCACTTTGTTTTAGTTACTCATTCCGATAAGGGAATAGATGTATCTTATTGGAGAAATAACATTTAAAGTCTTTATCTTGAGAAGAAGAATAGACGATATGATACATAAATGTGAGATTTAATAACAGCTGCACTAATGGCTGAAGAGACACATCATTTGCATATTCGTTTTTCTTTCATTCAGGCATGCACTGGACATCCGGGAGCACTATGAGAGGAAACTGGAGCGAGCCAACAATCTCTACATGGAGCTCAATGCTATCATGCTACAGCTCGAGATCAAAGAGAAAGAGCTTCTCAAGTATGAAAACCGTCATGTTGTTCACATCAAATACGCTGATAATGGGGCAGTTTTAAACGTTTAGTTACCTTTGTACTTTGCACTGATCTCTGAAATAGTTTTTTAGTTTTTTGAATTAATGTACGAGTCATACCAAAAGCCCAAAAATCAAGCCTTTCTGTTTGTATCTAAATACACATTGATTGTTGTCATTGTGCTTTAACACCAGGAGGGAGCACTCACTGGACAAGAAGTACCCAGGCTGCTTCAAGCACCACAGTTCCAGGCAGTCGGCCTCGTCCAACTCTATGGAGAAGCTAATGAAGAAACGCAACGTACCCCAAAAACTGCCCTCGCACAGCAAGAGGTGAGACGTAATGATCACACAGTTTGTCCTAGATATACCCAAAAAAGGTTGTAAACAATAGATTGCAGATAGGGAGATTTATATCTATGATGCTACTTAAGGGTGGACTGGCCATCTGGCATACCGGGCATCGTCCCAGTGAGCGAGTGGAGGCAGACAGGTGGCCTTAAATGGTCTAAAAGTGGCAAAAACGTGGCAAGAAAAGAGTGAAAAATGACTAAAATTGGCCAAAAGCAGTCAAGAGTGGCCAAAAAATGGGCAAATAAAGAGGAACCAGGTGGTATGTAATGGCAAAGGGTAGCTTAAATAGGCAAACAATTGTGAAAAAGGGCAAACGTGGAGCAAAAAGAGGTAAAATGTAGGGAAATAGGAAATAAATGGTATTTATTGGGCAAAAGTTAGCTCATTGGGATGAAAAGTGACCAAAAAAATTCAAGAATGGACAAAAATTGGATAAAAGTCTCAAAAAGAACTTGGAATATTTATTTGCAAAAGGTAGCTGAAGTCTGAAAAAAGTGTCAAAAGATGCTAAAATGGAACAAAGGAAGTTGCAAAATGGCCAAAGGAAATAGGTAAAAAGGGGTTGAAAAAGTTCCCCCTTTTAAGGTTTTCTGGGAAATTAATCATTAAAATCTAGACATAGCATCACTGACTTAATAACAGCTTCTACATGGTGTCCGCTGATAATGTAGTGGACTGGTCTGGACAGAAAATGCCAGGGCTGAATTTCTGTCCCAGTCCACCCATGATGCTACTTACAGTAAAAAAGATTTCTTGCAGTAGCGTTAAACTGAAATGATCTTTGTGGTGGTGTATTATAAGTCCTAATAGCCAACCACTTAAACAAAATCATTATTCCTCTCCTTTCAGGCCAGATTTACTGAAGTCAGAAGTCATCCTCCCAAAGCTGGACTCATCCATCACCCAGGTCACGATCCCCACCAAGGGCTCCACCTCCCCCAATCGCTCCCGCAGAGGAAAACCTCGCTACAGAAAGGCAGGCAAAGGCAGCAGTGGGGATCTGGCTCAGCTTAAAGCCACCCTGTCTTCGTCTTTAGCGATGGTGAACGCAACATCCTCTGTTCCCAGCAGTAAAAACCATCTAGACCCCAGCGCGGCCCTCAGGGGCCTGCAGCATGACCTGCTACTCAAGAAAATGTCCTCCTCCAGCCCCGACCTCATTTCCACCACGCTGGAGGCCGAAGGCCGGAGGAAGGGGCAGATGAGGTCCGGACTAGACCGAACGGGCAGTCAGAGTGCCTCAGCGGGGCTGGAGGAGGATCGGACAGGAGGAGCAGAGGAGGGGCCCGATGTGGGAGCAGGGACCCCTCCTCGCAGTGACACCCCCAGTGAGGAAGCAGGGTCTATTCCCTTCTCAAGCAGCCCTGATTCCCCATGTGGGAGAGGAGCAGCTGCTGGGAGAACATCTGTACTCGGGACCCCTCGTGTCCCCCATGAGGGTGAGGAAAAGGAGGAGGGGACGGTGATCACACGCTCACCCAGAAGTCAACGGCTGACTCCTGCTGCACTGCTGTACAGAGCCGCAGTCACACGTAGTCAGGTGAGACCCAATATTCTCACTTTTTTATTTTGCCTTTTAAATTAAAAATATTCCAAAGTAAAATATATTTCTGTACATTAATTAGTTCATGCTCATTATTTTTAATTTATTTAATTAATATTGTGGCCATTAGAAGCTGATATACAGAATGCTATTGTAGAAACTAATGTTTCCTCTTCTATTGCTGTTAGTTTATTGTTATAGGAGTTTTTGTAACTTCATATTAAAATCTCTATGCGCAGCAAAAAAAAGAAAAAGATGACATTATTATTTACGTACAGTGCTATGATGTAGATTTAATCAGGTATTTAAAAGCGATAATTAAAAATGGAAGACTCACCAGTGCCGAGCAGCTGCTGTATTTTCAGCGTCCAAGTTCCCTTGTTTTCGTGCAGTTTAGTAGCTTAGCTTTTGTCGCCACAGTTGAGGGTTTGAAACCCGGCTATTGCAATCAAATTTTGCTATTGGCTGAGAATGGAGGTTTCCAGATGAAACTCCTCCACGTACGGTAGCTCACAGCTGGCCAGCCTTTCATTGGCAGGCCTGAGCCACGTAGGACGCTTGAACCGCACAACTAGAAACTTCATTCTTAATTCTAACTACCTCATGTCTTGCTGTGATGTAACAGATGTCTGACCTATGACATGGAACCAAACCTCATGAAACCTTCTTCACCTCAGTAGGAGAGTTAAGCAGACCCTCACCCAGTGTTAGACCTGTTTCACGTTCCGTTAATGGTCATGGATTAACCTACGTGTCAATGTAGTGATTATTAGCTTCGCTTTGGGACTAGGACTGTTGTTCATCCTACATGTGATTATTATCCGAGGTTAGCAGTTGTAACAAAAGTTAGCAAAACTAGATATTTGATTTAGAGTACGGTCTTATTTGCTGACATGTCTTTGCGTTAAAAGAAACATATTTACCGTATTTTTCGGACTGTAAGGCGCACTAGCAATGAATGGGTCTGACTGGGTCTATTTTCATACATAAGGCGCACCGGACTATAAGGGGCACCGGTTTGTTATTATTATTATTATTATTATTATTATTATTATTATTATTATTATTATTATTAAGACGCATTAAGCAAAACAAAATAGTCTGATAAGTCAAACTTTATTCAACTCATTAACAATAACTCAATATTGTTCAGTTTAACACATAAAATACAGAACAATGCACTCACTTTTATAGTTCAGTATGTTGAAGCACAGTACAGGTACATATCACTCCACGAGGCGCCTGACTACGGTAGCCCTAAAGTGCCAAAAATTCATAAAGCAGTGCAGCTCCATAGTTTACCAAAGTTGTACTAAAACATTTTGACATATTAATTTCATACATAAGGCGCACCTGATTAAAAGGCGCACTGTCGATTTTTGAGAAAATTAAAAGATTTTAAGTGCGTCTTATAGTCCAAAAAATACGGTACTTACATTTTTTGAGTCAAACAAAGCCTCGTTATTGTGTATCTAAACTCACTGGCTGGTGTTTTTAGAGACGTGGAGTTTCATCAGAGGAGGAGGAAGGCGAGGTGGACAGTGAAGTGGAGTTACCAAGAAGAAGGTAAGATTCACTAGACTGGAGCGGAGTCTCGAATTGCCTGCTTTAAATAGGCCAAAACCATCTGATCAGATTATTTTTTTTTGCTATTATCGGACCGGTTTCTAAATTTCAGTATCAGAATGGGACACCCCAACAAAAATCATCTTTGGTGTGTTGAAATCAGGAATTTATCCCTGTTATTTTGGATTTCTTTTCTGTTTGTAAGACCAAACACAGTCACACAGTCATCCCAAAAATATTTCACCTTCTATTTCTTCATATAATTACGATAAAGGGAATAACGTACATTTTTTTAATCAGAACTCCGAAGCACCCCATAGAAAAAAGGGTTATCTATTCCTCCCGGTAGTCGTACAGGTCTTTTAACTGACTAACTTGCATTATGTACTTACGTTGTTGTTGGTGATTTACTCAGACGTCCCGTCAGCATCACCAAATGCCAGTCACTGTCGACGTTCAGCTCAGAGAACCTGTCTGTGTCGGACGGCGAAGAGGGAAACACGACTGACCACTCCCACAGCGCCACGCCCGACGTGGTCAGCACCAACACCGACGAGCGGCTGGACGATAAAAGCGATGACTTGTTGTCTCAGGGATCTGAGATTCCTGCTGACCCATCTGATCCGACCCAGCTAGGCTCAGACGGACTGTCTGAGAAAGAGGCCATTCTGCAACAAGTCAAGACGCAGCTCGCTTCAAGTGATCATAATTTTGAGGTTTGTTTTTTTTTTTTTTTTTTTTTTAAAGTTGTAAATTTTGGCAATATTTTACTTGAAGTTTTATACATAAAGGCTGACATTACGTTGACATTATAATGACATAACACCTGTCATTAGCATGAATAAGGTGTCACAAAGGCTGTCATTAAGTGTCGTTTGTTACTCTAATCCTACCCCTAACCCCACTAGATCCCACCACCTAACCCAAAAAATGCCAACATAGCTCCAAAGGTGTCATAATTTCATGATGATAGCCTTCATAACACCTGATTCATGCTAATGACAGCTTAATGTATAAAACTTCAAGTAAAGTGTCACCAAATTTTTAAACTCTAATGACCTTGATGTTTATTTTTAAAAGAGTAACTAAACCCCAAATTATTTTTTTCTGCTGAAAACAAATGTAATTGTGTATGAAGTAGAGTTGTTGTTTATTCTTGTCCAACTAATGACATTTTAGTCAAAGTATTCAAATTTGGCATATTTTGTTGTAAAAATGTAAGAGTGACTGCCCTCTATGGGTTGAAACCTGGCTATTGCAATCAAATTTTGCTATTGGCTGAGAATGCTAGTCTGTGGCTTCTTACGTCATGACCCACCTCTGTTGGCCCCGCCCCTACTATAAAAACTAGCACCTGTTGACTCTGCAATCTGTGCCGAGTAGGTTGGATTGAAAGAATTGTGAATCCAACAAACCAAATTTAGTTTTTCAAAAATAGCTGTTGAAAACACACATACAGTATAATCTTTTTTAAAACATGCAACATGCACATTTCACAGCATGTCTGTCAAAAGAAAAGTTACTTTCAAAATAAAAGACAAGTCCAACATGAGATACATGTTGGACTTGTATCTCCCACCCAGTACAGGTCCGCGACCTACTAGTTTAGAAGCGGTGGCATAGACTGTCTTAACCACTCCAGGAGTCCCGCCCATAATCAATGAATTTCTAGTCTAGATGCGCATCAGCCAAAACCTCTGAGTTTTTTCACTCTTTAAAGTTGCAGTCCGTAACTTTCAGATCCCTCCCTCCCCCTCCGCTGCTCTCTTGCCCTGCCTCCAAAGTCCCTCCCTCAGAGGAGCTAACAAGCTAACGTTAGCCTGGCAGCAACATCACAGTAATATAACATGCACTGTTAAAAGCATATTACTGCAGCGCTTCTCTCTCTCAATGTGCACACACCAATCTATCAGCAGCAGCAACAACAGAGTCTCACTTACAGCAGCCCACACGAGTTGTAAAGGCTGCTGTTTGCAATGCACACACGGACAAACAACACATGCACCACAGAGTTCTAGTGCAACAATTATAAATCAAACATAATGGAAATCAAGCAGCAGTAATTACCTTTCAAGCAGAAAAGTCACCAATTCCATCTTCTACTCCTCCAGACCATACACTGTAAAAAAAAAAAAAAAAGGTGGCGCTCCAGGCACTACCTTGCTATGAGCATTGCTGTGTTTTGGCCACCGCAGAAAGGGGTGGGGCCTGTGAGCAACAGCTGTCAGACAGTCTATCAAACACAATCATGGCTCTGATTGGTTCTTTTTACTCGGTCACGGTGCCTTCTGGCAATCTGCCAAAGGTAGTAGTAGGAGTAGTTTTTCACACAAACTACTATTTACATGTAAAAATGTCCTTACATAGTGACAGCTTTAGCAAATATGACAAAAAGTCACATTTATAAGAGTTACAGACTGCACCTTTAAAAAATTAAGTATAAAAAACAGATTTTGCTACATTGGCTACCAAATTTAGGGGATTTTCTGTATTTTATTGTTTCCATATAAATGAGACATCTTTGAAGTAAATAGACACTCGTCTGTACTTCTTCGTCATGTTCTAAAGATAATTTTCTTCCCTTTAAACCAGGGTCTGTACGATGACTCGGACTGCGACAGTGCAGAGTTGGACCATTCCTGCAGTGCGGAGCCCAACCAGCCGGCAACCAACTGGTGAAAACCGAACACTTCCACCCACTCAAACGCCCATAGATCTGCCCTCAAAATACCTCTCCACTCCTCGCAGACCTTAGAAATCCTCAAGTCGTGGTGAGGGAAATCACAGTGACGCAGGAACTAAAGCCTCGATCACAGATCACTTCATATCCTGAAGGGAAAACATGGAAAAATCCCATTTCCTCTGGAGACGCACTTACCACAGGGATGTGAAACAGACTTGGTGCACTGACGGAAAAGCATTCCCCCCGTGGTGTTTTCTCCATAGCAACCCTAATACCAGTCAATCAGCCTCAGTGAAAACACATTAGGCTTGAGCAGTGTTTCACGACTATTGTTTTGTCTTTTTTTTTTCATGAGACTTCCTTACTTAATGTTTGTTTACAAATGCATGAATTTATTTTATGCCAAAAAAAAAACAATAACTTTCTTCAGGGTTTTATGTTTATTCTTCATCACTGGAGCTGTTTTTTTTCTGTGGACTTCATTCACGTAAATATATAAATGACTTCCTCATTGTATCACGATGCAATTGCTCCTAAAACTTTATGCACTACTTAATTTATTGTTGCTTTATTTATAATTCAAGATGATTTATTGAAACATGTTTACATTTGTTTATTTATTTTCCCATCATGAATTATGTTTCCATTTTTTTTTTTTTTAGGTCTCAGTGTAAATATGTGATGATGTAAAATGAACAAATTTTTTAAAATGTGAGATTGTATTATTTAAGGTGCTAATGTTTCTAATAAGGTGACACTACTCTATTTGAAGCTGGTTAAGCTGAACGTGGTAGAATGTACTGTAGCTGCTGTTCATGTCTAAGCGTCGAAACACTGATTTAAAAAAAAAAAAAGTAAAGTATGTGAACAAAAAAGAAGAGAAACAGAGTCTGCTCTGGAGCCACAGCTGGACTCATTCATACTAGTCTTTAATAAAAATGAATACAATTGCGACCATATTGGAGGTGTGGATAGCATGATTTTTTTTGAAACGTCTGAATCACTCGAGCACTACTGACACTAACATGAAATATATGAGGTGGGAAACTGTAATACAATCATTTTACTGGGTCCAAGAAATCTGAAGCTCTTCTAACAAAACAACCACAACAATTTAAATCAGGGATTTTATTTTATTGAAAAGTACCTTTCAGGCCACCCAAGAACACTTTACAATAAAATCTTAAGGGGGACATAAGTGCAATTTTATTTACAGTAAGTGGACCAGACCTGTAAAATAATGATCTATAAATAAGAAGAAATCTAAATTTGGCTTTGTTTTAGTGCAAATAAGCATCATTATATGGACTTTCTAAACTATCCTTTTAAAAGAAAATGATTAAAATTTTAATATAAAAAAAGGGAGCGCACTCCTGATCCTGATCATGGAACCATATAATTATTTGCACTTTAAAGGATTGGAACTAAATCCTATCCACAGTAGGTCCAAATGTATGGGCACCACCATTTTTCAAATATTTGTAATGAAAAGTGCAATTTTAATGTGATCTGGATTAAACTGGGTAATTGAGATTAAATTACGAACTGAGATAGAATTTTTGGAAATGTCACGAATGAGATTTTATTTTTCAAACTCCAGAGAAATGTATCCCCTCCAAAATTGTATGGAACGGTTCCCAACCTTTTTTGGGTTGTGACCCCATTTTTATACTAGATTTCTATTTGAGGTAATGAAAGTATAGAATACAGTTGTTTGAGATTGTGTGGTGTTTTAAATTTGAAAATATAAAAAAATTACAAAATATTTCAATCAGATTTTTACTAGACATTTCAGGAGAGCCCACATGGTGTCCCGACCCCAAGGTTGAAAAACACTGCTGTAAGGTCTTCTTGATAGATTCTTACAGGGTTTGAATAATCATCTGATGACAGAAGCAAAAACCTCACACACTGGATGGATTTTTTTTTTTTTTTTTTTTTAATCCACTGCAGTTAATAGAGAGAACAGTTTACAACTGGTAAAAACACATGCATTTCCACCAAAGAGTTGTCCAGTTTGTTAGTAATGGTTAGAATTTGTGATCTTTGGTTATCTAATCTAACATTTTGTTATTTTGAAGCTGGTTCTTCATTGGAGGAGCAAAAAGAGGCTCAAACCTTGTCAAAAAAACACTACTGCCCCCTAGTGTCTAACCAATGAAGGTGCTTCCTTTGAGCCCTGTATGAATCAAAATGGTGGCTTTTTATATTCCCTTGAGAAATTGTAAAAAAAAAAAAAAAAAAGTTTGAAAAAAATAAAAATCAAAGTTTAAAAAAATCCCGACATGATTTGTGGTTTAAGCAATTCACATCTTTATTATCATTTTTTAAACAATATTGTGGCACCCAGGTCTACAGCCTCAAAAAACGTGCACAAAAGTCTTTTTTTTTTCTTTCTGCAAATAAATGAAATAAAGTTTTACTTGAGCGAAGCAAAGAGCAGGAATCTTCAAATAACTCACAACCATCATTTTTCTTTTTTTGTAGTTTCAGAGAATCCATGATTGCATTTCCCATCCCAATCACATTTATCAGAGCGGTCAGTGTTCAGAAGTGTAGTCCTGCTTTAGTAAGTAAAAAAAAATATTTCCTCCATTTAAAACAAATATTCCAACTTTTTTTTTTTTTTTAAGTATATATATATTTATCTCAGTCTTTACAAAATAAGAGAGGATAACCCTCTGCTTCTGATCCTTTGAGCCAAGCCCAAACCTTAAAATCCACCCATCCCAACAAAATATCTGAACAGACATGATCTGGAGAGTGGGAGTGGGCGGGCAGAGAGGAATGATGCAAAAAGGGCAGGAAACAACGTGGCATGCGTAGTAAAGCACATTTTGAACTGGTGGATAAATTCATCAGTGAACTGAATATAAAATGTGACAGCGAGTGTGTAGCTACGTCGTCTCGTCATCAGTGACACAGGTGTGAATATTCATGTTACAAGCACTTCATTTAATAGGATAAACAAATAATGCAGATGTGGCTGCAGTGCGAGTAAAGACAAAGTTGACAGACCAACTGGTGTAACAGGAAAACGTAGAATAGGGCAATGGGAGTCCAGGTGGGCCATATATGAACAGAAAAAACAGTCACTCTATTCTTATTTTTGATACTTTATTACATTTCCTTTTTTGTCTTTTAAAGAAGAAAAAAAAAACCATGACTGTACAGAACTAAACCTCTACCACTATTCAGAGTTTTCCCAACTCTACTTCTCTGTGAAGACAAAGAAAGGAAAGGGAAAAGAAACAATTCATCAAAAAAGAAAAAGAGGAAAAATCTTAACATATTCATAAAACCCTCAAAATTGTCTCAAAAAAGAGGAATTAAAAACCTATTTAGTTGCTTCTTTTACTAAAAACCAATATGAAGAAAATAAATAAACTGGTCAAATCAGTGATGGGTCAAATAAGGAAGAGGCGACACAATATATAAACTCTTCAGTTCGATAAGTTGCATTGACTGCTTTATGGGAGCCGATGATATAAAAGTGAGATTTAGTGCAGATGCAGTGTCTTATCAGTTGGCTGCCAGTCCTGTGGCCTCAGTCGAAAGCCTGGAGATACAGAAAGAAACCCAAAAACCAGGGACAGGGTAAGGCATGCAATCCACATACTATAATATTTCCTTTGAATACACAATACAATATATCAACCCACATCAGAATAAAGTCAGTTCAATTATACTAGAGTGGGAAAGGATCACAGGATGGTTGAGAAATCCAATTGTTTGGTAAATTTACAGCAGATGATCCAAGAACTGTTTATATGTACAACTAACCTACATGCATCTATAACTATAGAACTACTACTATAGGAATTACCTCAAGCATCATTGCTGTATCCAGCACAACACAAAGCTGAAAACAACAATGACTTTTTTACAATACGTGGCAGAGCAGAGTGCAGAGCTGCATTATGGGAATCATGTCCTAAACAAAAAATGTACATGTAAGGCAGTGGTTCCAAACTTTTTTCAGATCGTGACCCCATTTTTACATCACAAATTTCTGGCGACCCCAGAGACGTTTTTTCTCTAGAATTAGTTTTTTTAATCATGTTTGTTAGGGGTGTCCCGATCCGATATTCATATCGAATATTGATCCAATATCAGCCAGAAAACGAATATCGATTTTATTCAGACTACATCTAAAATCTTCGATATAAGCGCTCCGATAAGTTTTTGTCCCCGCCCTCAGTTGTTCCCACCATATACTGACAATAAAAAAAATAACTGAACTGAACTTGAATTGTTCTCTGAGTAACATCACTTGATCAAGCCTTTTCTAACATTCCACACCACAAAATAAGTAATAAAAGTATGTATGATTCGTGCCGATATCTTATCGGTCAATACACAAGGCTGCAATATCGGCATCGTATCGGAAGTGAAAAAGTTGTATCGGAACATCCCTAATGTTTGTGATAGATCTTTATTATTAGTGTACAAAGTGACAAGATACGCCAGCATTTTATTTGAAAAATATTATTTGAGAAAGTAAAGAATACTCTTGTTTGAGACTGTGGTAAAGAATGATAATTGAATAATACACATCCAAATATATAATTAATTCAGTATATTTTTCATCTATTACTAGACATTTCAAACGACCCCATTTTAATTCAAGGCAACACCACATGAGGTCACGACCCCACAGTTGAAAAACACTGACTTAATCCATCTAATCCTTTCATTTCTTATTATTCTGTTGACCAATTCCTTATTTGGTTTAAATCTGACTTATTTTGCTGTCCACACTGGCAGCAGATGTTATTATCTTTGATCAGATACATGCTAGCACTCTGCCACCCCACGCACCCTAAACTTTACAAAAATGTTGTTCAGTGACCCAATAGATAGATAGTTTCCACCCAGCTCTGAGTGACGCTGAAGACACGTTCACCAAACATGTTGAATTGATCCTTTTAATTTCCTGAGTTTTAACAGAGATGATTTTAATGGGCACTTTTTTCTGTTATTCAAAATAAACCAAGGGACTTTTATACCTGAGGGCAGATTTACATTAACATTTTAGTCTAGTAGTTTAAAAAAAAACTCACCACAATACACTAGTACAACATCAACCATTTACGATTCACCTAAAAAATATCTGTTCAACACGATGCAAAGCTATGCTAAACGGCTGCAGGCTGAGCAGAGCCAAAGATGCTTCATCAGCATAGTGATGGGTTAATTCCCTGTTCATGCTTAAGCATTTTCTATAACAGGGATGGGGTCAATTATCATTGTAATCACATAATTGGTAATAAATTACAACTACGACATCATAATAGTAATCGTAATTGGAAAAAATCTGTAATTGAATTGTAATTTAGATAATTGACCAATTATGTCAAAATTATCATTTACAATTTACTCTTAAACAAATCTGGGGAACCATGTTACAGTTCTATGGATTACACATACATAGTTCAAATATATTTTATATCAACTTCAACTGTCACTTCTCTTGAGGATCATTTTACTATTTTAAAAATGTACATTAATCTAGGGGTATACTGACGGAAAAAAGGCTCGGACGCCCACACCAAAAATATCAATAGCAATATTTTGATGGATTAGGAAGCCTAACAAGACAACCAAAAATTTAAAAACAAATTAGATGATATCTATTTTTTTTAAGTGTATTTTACAGCTGATTCAAGACATGGATCAAAACTGACCCATTATCATAAGAGATGCTAACAGAAAGCTAACACAAGGAAGGTTAAGTTGAATGGAATTATGTATTAAAGGCTCAGTAATTGTGAGTAATTGAATTTGAACTTTAGTAATTGAGAATGTAGTTGTAACGGGCTTTAAGGGTGGAAAACATTTATAATTTGAATCGTTATTGAACGATGTCATTTTAAAATGTAACTGACCCCAACCCTGACCTATAGTCACTATGTATCTTTTCTTATAGAAACAGGTAAAACCAATCCAGAGATACCCATTTCATAAATATGGCAACAACATTTCTTGTGGCTTTCAAACACAGAATTGCCTTCAGTAATAAGCGACGCAACAGCCAGATTTAATAAAGCAACAGCAGGTACAGAGAACAAGGAGGTTTGTGTCAGTGACTTAATGTTCCCAGCGTTAGTAAGGGGAGAGCCTGCGCCTTTTGGACTTTGAGCCCACTTCTGGGGCGATTTTGGGCTCATTGGGAATCGGGTGTGCGGGGTTACTGGCCCCACTCACAACATTGAGGGCCAAGAGAGGGAAGGGCTTGAGACTGAGGAGACTTGACACACAGGCAGGAGAGCTGGGGAGCAAGGATTCAGTGGTGGTGGAGGAGGAGAAGGAGGGAGGAGACGGCCCTGGAGCCAACAAGGACAGAGGGGTGGAGGCTGTGGTGGGCACCACATAGGAGGAAGAGGAGGAGGAGGAGGAGGAGGAGGAGGAGGAAGAGGAGGTAGCAGCAGAGGAGGAGGTGGTGGTGCTAGTAGGAGGAGGAGGAGGAGTAGTAGTGCTAGTGGTGGTAGTAGAGGGAAGGCACAGGCTGGTCGGTTCAGGGTTCAAGGAGGAGGAAGAGGAGGAGAGAGGAGGAGGTTTAGAGGACTCTACACTGTGGAGAGAGAGAGACAAGGAGAGAGGGACAACACAATCGGGGTGGGTCACAGGGCAGGTTGGTGAGCATGTTAGGGATTTAGGGACAAGGAGGAGGAGGGAAGGGTATGAGGGTAAAATCACAACAGGATGAGATACTAAACACTAGATGGAACGCAATAATGAGGAGGGATTAGATGAAATAATGAGGAACCTCTCAACATGTGGGTAGATGTGGAACCAAAGGGCAGACATGAGTGGAAATAACATCAACACAGACAAACAGCTGACAATTAACACAATGACAAATAATAATTTTAAAAAGCAGAACTGAGGTACACGTTTAAACATAGGCTGTTGATACAGCTGCTCAAACAAGGAGTCTGAGACAACGTGCTTCCATTATACCCAGTAATCTACTGCATTCATTGCACCATCTAGGTGTAAACAGAAGTGTGCAAGAAATATACTACTTAAACCTAGATTATTAAAGATTTAAAAAGAACTAATTTGTAAAAGAACTACATGAAAAGGTTGGCAGTAAATATTAGGGATGTAAAGATCTGCTGTATGAGATCAGGACAATTTATTGATCGACCTTCAGACAAAATTAACCAGGTTTAATATTGTGAGTCTGCCTGCATCTCCATGTCTGCATTAGTGTGTGCACTGTGCACGTCAGAGCATCAACACAGGAACACTGGAAGGAAATTACACAAGGTTCACTAGAGTGTAATCGCCACAGCTTTTACTGTAGTTGAGCTAGGCGGTGTTAAATTCCCCTGCTGACAACAACAACTGACTTCACTTTCACTTTCCTGTGGGCACCGCCTCCTTAAAGAGAAGGTTTTTGCCAATAATTTTGGATATTAATAGGAATTAATAAGTACTAAAATGTATTGGGTTTTAAAAAGAACTTTGGGACCTGTAGATACAATAAGTATGTATCTAAAATAGAGGCCTTATAACCACTGTTATCAATAGGTGCACCATTCTTGTCACTTAGTCAAAACATTTTAATCTTACTTACACCATTAAGGACATGACAAACCTCTTCAAGGCTGCCTTTGTAAGCATGTTAGATAAACATTGTGTCTGGGTGACATCAACAACCCAATCATCAGTTCAAATGTAACATATTTTTCTCACCTGGCGTTGATGAGGTACTCAGCCAGACTGATGCTGGCAGGTGAGCCTGTGATGGTAACCTGGCGGTCTGATGAGCCATCCACTGGATTTGCAATCTTTATCTGGGCGCCCGACATTTGCCTGATTTCATTGATCTTCGCTCCCTGCCGACCAATGACGCAACCAATCAGCTGCAGAGAAAAGAAGCAGGAAAGTTAAGGGAAGGAAAAAAAAAAAAAAAAAAAAGGAAAACATCATCATTAAATTAATGACAATTTACGAAATGCAATGAAAACAGCTCATTCTCATTCATCTGAACAGCAATGCCAAAGCATTTATTAAAAATTACCAAGAAACAACTAAATGTTTGCCTTAGATAAAGTGTTGACATGGTGAGAGTCACACTTACATCATTTGAAATGGTGATCTCATGGGAACTGGTCTGAGCAGAAGCGTCTATTCCTGCAAACAAGTGAATGAGAAAACAACAACAAAAAACTAAGATACAAATAAAAGTCAACAGTTCCTGCTTCAACAAAGCAGACCAGCAATATTTCTAAAAGTTTGAAGAGGAGTCAGTGCCTGTTTTTGTAGATGTCTTTAAAATAAAACATTTAATTGCCTTTATCTCCATCATGGGGCCATTCATTCAACCCCATTTAAAACTAGCTTAGGTCTGCTAATACTCAAAATAGCACAAATATAAACACACTCATAAGTCCATAATGTTCAAAGTGTTAAATCCTAAACAGTAGCATTTTCAAAAATAAGTGTATCACAATATTTCACTCACAAAAACTACTAATTGTTTTAAAAATGTATCTGAACAATGATGTTATTTTGCTGTATTCTCCATATGAAGGACAAAATCAAATCTACATCTTTAACATACATGAAAAAAGTTACAACAAATACGCGTCGACCTTTTAACGTCATGCTACTGGAGATACGGTACGTACAACTTCTTGACTGAAGCAGACGTTAACATGCCAACAACTGCAAGAACTTTGCAGAAAGATTTTTCTAATATGTTGATTATAGTTTCATCCTGTTTAAAAAGTAAAGGAAATGTTACCAAATCAGTAATTTACAGATTGCTTAACAATATTTATTAAAATGTATTAATAATAATGGTTAGGGGTGTCCCAATCCGGTCCGATACTAGCCTGAAAACGAATATCGGATTCAAATTTCCAGATTCTCCGATTTTTTTCCCCCAATTCATTAATTTATTCATTTTATTCAATTGTAGAATACTGTAGATATTATGTTGAAGGTTAAAATGTATGTAACCAATTGGTTAATAATAAATAGGTCTGTTTTTCTCAAACCTACTCTTGCTAACTATTGTTCTCTGTTTGAGTAACATCATTTGATCAAGCCTTTTCTATCATTCCACACTACAAAATAAGTATTTCTTTTTTTTTTTATTAAAGAAAAACAAAAAAAAAGTATGAATTTTTCATGGTGAGAGCAGATCAATAACGTATCGGCTGATTCGCAAGGCTGCAATATCGGTATCATATCGGAAATGTAAAAGTTGTATTGGGACATCCCTAGTAATGAATTGCCCATCGTTCCTATTTCTGGATACGCGCACAGAGCATCTTTTGTTACCAAGTGCACTTAGTAACAAAACAGTGGAATTGCTTATCAACTCAAAATGTGTGTGGTTGAGGAAAAATTATTTTGCTAACAAGGCCCCGGGGCCTTGTCAAGGAGCATACCAGTGAATCCCTGGTTGCTCGGTGCGATGGGGAAGGGGCTCTGCTGCATAGCCAACTGGTGAAGCTTGGTGAGCTGTGGAGAAATAGCAGCAGAGGAAGACTGTGAGAGTGAGAGAGGAGGCAGGGAGAGAGACAGAAGAAATGGGAAAACATAAGGAGGAGGGAAACATAAAACAAAAACAGTCAGTACAGACAGCTACACACAGAAGCGAAAACAAAAAACTCTTTGTTCCCCTTGAAGTGAGGAGCTCTTTTTGATTTACCAAACTACACTGAGCATTGGTGTCTGTGTGGAGATATTTATGCCAAGTGCCACTCTCCACTTGCTTGGCAAAGCTTTACTACAATTGTTATTTTACAGCATAAAGCCCCAAATATGCACATGTTTTTCTAACCATAAAGAACCAGCACATAAACTGCAACAATTTAGATTTATATCAAATACTGTCTGGAAAAACCCTTAAGATGAGTACAATAGATGTACCTTTGGAACAAATAATATATCTCAAACTGGCAAAACACATTTCAAAAGTGTTTGATGCAGAGATTCCCAACCTTTTTCGGGTCGTGACCCCATTTTGATAGCACAAATGTCCGGTGACCCAGAGAAATGTTTTCTGTCTAGGATTAGTTTTTGATTATGTCTATTAAAGTGTGCTACAAACAGAGTAGCCAGGATTAGTGCACTAAGTGACGAGTTTGCCACCTATTTTAATACTGTACTTCATTTGAGATAGATTTATATTTGATCATGTTTAAGTACAGGATAAAGTTATTTGATATTGTGTATTTGAAAAAGATTATTTAAAAAAATAATTAAAACGGAAGTTTTTATTTTTTAACAATTACTAGACATTTCAGGTGCCCCCGTTTTAATTCCAGGTGACCCCACATGGGGTCACGACCCCAAGGTTGAAAAACACTGGTTTAGTGTGTTTGGATACCTGCTTTTTTGTATGAACTAAAACTGCTTCTTTATCTCTTGGTCAGGCAAAAACACGCCAAAAAGCCATAATTTGTATCAGATGTTAGAAATTGTGCTACCCAAGAAACTAGTGGCCTGAGCGTGAGGTGATAATGAGAACAAGAATAGTGAGTTGATCTATGACGAACCAATGAGCGAGACAAACAAGTGGAACAAGACAACACAGAAGGGGAAAAACAAAAAAAGCTATAGCAGAAAGGGCAGATTGGTGAAACGGTGGAGAGTCTGGACAAACAACAAATGCCAGTCTAATTAAAAACTGACTGCCGACAAAACGGAATGCCTAGAAAACTGGTGCATGTAACTGATGCCCTTCACGGAATGATTCGACAGGAAAAAAAAGATGATTGCAGTTTGGAAAAAAATAAGGAAAACTGAGTCACATTGCCGGTAAATATTGGGATCACATTTTGGAACAGGACGATTATGATGGGGTGGGGGTGGTGGTGAAGGGGGGGGTCGTATTAATACGTGTCTGGCACTTACATCTGGCTGGGGGATCGCGTGCTGTCCTTGTACAGCGTAAGCCTGAAAAGAATGAAAACAAAGCTTTCACAGGCCTCGCATCTAAACTTCAACCACTGGCTACAGTCGTCTTGATCTTGTCTTCAAGGTTTCAGTTCATTAAATCCTAATCTGAGCTAAAAACATTAGACAACACAACCATGACAGTCTTGTCCAAAGTCTCCACAATGCTGAAAAATCCTACAAGGTGAAGCAGTAGAATGGAGAAAAACATAGGAAGTTAAGCTATTTCAAAGTATTAAAAAAAAAGACCTTTGTGAAACATATTTGACCTTATTGTGTTAGGCCAACATGCACTGTAAAGTACTTTAACAAAGATTGACATTAGAAAAACACAGGCCACCTCCATTTAACAACTTTAAGTTAAAAACCATTTCTGAAAAATTACACAAAGAGACAACTATGAACTGAAATATATTGACTACTTGTTATTCAAGGTGTGGTTTGTCCCCTCAAACTGTTACAATATTTTGCAGGAACTTTGTTTAAACATGGGATTGCCTGTTGAGGCAATAAACTGTTCATTCCAGGGCAACTTTCCCTCCACACACCCATTTTTAAAAGTTAAAAATTAACACGTCACAATCCAAAATAACAAAAAAACAGTCTTTTTTGCTCACAGGTTAGATCCCACAAACTTTAACATGTAATTTGTACCTGTCCACCAGCAAAGATGACGGGTGATCCTGAAGGCTTGGGTCGATAAGGGATGGTGACCCCCTTAGGGGGAGACTGCACAGAGAAAAAAATGGAGAAAGAAAAGGTCATAAATCATGACAACAATGTTCTACAAAAAATTATTAAAAAATTAAATAAAATGTTCAAGTTAATTGAAATATAAAAATAGCTGCACTCATAATTGCAGAAATAACTTTGAATGTCCTTTTAAAACTTACGGAAATTGGAATTTATGTCTCAGTTAATGCACCGACATATCTTGATACTCCCTTTGTCCTTGTCATTAGCAGCTACTAGCAGGCTCCATTTACAATGTAGTTAAAGTTATCGTTGACAAAGGGGTATTATTACTCAACACTGCTAATATTTATTGATTTATGCTTGATCTGATATGCAAGTTATCCATTACAACCCTTCTTAAATAACATGCATTCATTTATCCAATTGTGTGTTCACAAAACCGGTTAAAAACCAGAATATAACCCAAGCCTAATAAGGAGGCTGAAGCTATTCCCTGTTTAAATCCAGCGTTTAGCTGGGATCAAGAAGGCATAAAAAGATACAAAAATAGTTTGGATCATGTGAAAAAGATTTTGCAGCCCTGATTTGGTTTATTATGTGTTTCGGCTGGTACATCATTTAATTATGTGTGTGACACATTTTAAGATAAAACTGCATTCTCCAAATTCACTTACCTCAAGCATGACCACACAGATCTGCTTTACACACTCAATTATTGACTGAGGCGTCCCAGCGATAGTGATGGCGCGCTCAGTGGAGTTGGGAAGCATGTCTCCTGCCACTTGTACCTGAGCACCGGTTGACTGCAAGACGTAAGAGAAAATGATTCAAGAATATTACGGTCTACTTTTTTTTTTTAATCAACAAATGGGTCATCAAACACAAGAGCTTAAGCTGAAAGAACTACAGATTAAATTACACAGTGCACACCTCTCTAATTTCCTTGATCTTGCAGCCACCTTTACCAATGAGTGAGCCACACTGGCTGGCAGGCACCACGATGCGAAGGGTAACTGGGGGCTTGCTGGTAGCTGTACTATTCGTCATCGAACTGCTGATGTCCTGACAAAATGAGACAAAACAGGCTTATACAGTTTGCAACTGTGGTAGGCGCCATTTCATCAGTCAGTAAAAAGTTAGCAGCTACCTCTTCCAACTTTTCAATGATCATGGAGAAGGCCTTGAAGATGGCCGTGGTCGGACCTGCCAGAGTAATGATTCTCTCTGGACAGTTGCCCTCAGAGATATTGATGCGAGCTCCACTCTAAAAAAGACAGAAGCAACCGATGAGCTACTCTAGTATTTCAGTCAAAAATATTAACTTACAATATCTATAGTAAGAGTAAAACACAAAAGATATGCTCACCTCTTCTCTCATCTTCTTTACAGATTCACCTTTCTGAAAACATCACAACAGACATAATATATAGAACAAATACATTCAAAAGAAATGTGTTTACTTTAAAAAGAATATAAACCACAGCCTACCTTCCCAATAATGCTTCCAACTTCCTAAAAAATAAAATAAATTTAAAAAAAGTTAGTTTGTTGAATTTAAGATTTTACAATATTGTGATTGATGTGGTCTGTCAGTCAACATTATAACAAAGCATTTGTTCCTTTTCAGCTTGTAGAAGTTTAGCTTCTTAGTAATAACAGATTATAGACAAATTTCCACAGACACGTCATCTGCCTTTAACCAGTTATGCTTAGATGTAAGCATTTCCATAGAAACCATAGAATTTATGTCTGAGATAAAGCTTCAGTAAAAAGTGAGATTTACCAAAGTATTTATTCTAAAAGTTGTTTTAACAATGTAAACTAGGGAAAATTTGCTTTTATATAAAGGTAGTGATGATTTAAAGAGATCACTTCATGATTATATTATAATTTAAGAGGCAGCTAAAACTGTTAGCATGATGATCATTTTATTGCCCAATATATAGTAAATTTATGAATTATTCAAATGTTCTAAATGAGGACATTAGCTTTAGAATATAATTTTATCTTTAAAGATGAATAATTTTGGAATGAGCAGGATAGAGACAAGAGAATAACTTATTAATAAAACAGAAATAAGAGAACCTGTGCGTACATCACGTAAACATTCAAAAAGAGCTTCATATGAGAACTTCATTCAGCATCTGTGAGATAGAAGGTTCTGCAATACAGGAATCCCATTGCTCATCACATTTAAGTCCCTGCCCTTGATGAATTCCAGAAGAATGTTTATTATTATGATTCATTAAAAAATATCTCACACTAATGTGTGCGCTGACAGAAGCAGCTGAAGGGTGACCTCACCTTGCCATGCATGAGCAGCCTAATGGTAAGGGTGACATTGAGCCCGCTTTCAATCACACCGGAGTCCATAACTGCAGTATCAATGCAGCCGTCAATTCACAGATGGAGTCTTTGGTCACTGAAAAGATTCCAAGGAGTATAGTGTGAATTAAAAAATAATCACATATTACAAGGCGTAGAATTGAAAAAAAAAAAATCCTAATAAACACATAATTTTTATGGCCACTTATACTTTGCACATACAAAGAATTTGATTTGGTGTCAGAAGTGAAACAAATATCGGGAAGTATAAATATTTAAATTTACAGTGAAAAGACAGTGATATATAGGAGTGTATTCAGGGTGGGAAAGAAGCTATTTAAATATAACAAAGTAAAGTACAGCAAAAACACTGAGTCTGTGGCACAATCTTGAAATATTTATGCCCAAAAGAACATATATAGGTAACATAATATAACAATATCTAGATAGTAGATACCCAACCAAGATGGAAAAATGACTCATCTTGCAATTAAAGAGGCTTTTGGTTTAATTCCTGACCAGTGGGGTCAGAAATTGAATGAAATATAAACTACATAGCTCAAAATGCAAAAGGACAACACATCTATAAAATGACTCCTAATAACATATAAGGCTACAATAATATACAAAAGAACAACAAAAATACACAAAATATTAAAAAAAAAAATAGAATCCACAAACCCTTCATTCTTCCTGTAATAATAATTATTTTAAATGTTGACAGGAATGGTAATGTGGCCCTCAGATCAGACGTCACATGTTTTTGTACAGTATGAATAGAGATAGTAGCTGATCTAATACTGTAATATTGAACCAGCACACTATTTCCACACACACACACACACACACACACACACACACACACACACACACACACACACACACACACACCTAAATATTAAACATATGAGTTTCAAGATGGATTTGGTTTACAGAATCATGAGTTACCTGGTGATTTAAAACTAGTGCATAATAATATTGAAATTGCACTTCTTCCTGAGTAGCAACTGTTCCCAGTTCAGATCAAACTGGGCCTTATGTGGCTCCTGAATTGTAGGATTTTGACCCTGATCTAAGTGTGTTTCATCATTACCATTGCAACAAAACATCATCAGTAGGGTAGAATTTACTGTTATTCCCCCACAAATAAGATGAACGGGCATAATTTAGGTCACATCTTAGGCCAAATACGGGGGAAAATAACAATGAAGGCATTTAAAGGGCCAGAGGATGACTTTAGTACAGAGCTATTTACACTGCTGTTCAGCAAAGTGAATTTTCCTCAAGCCAACTCTCTTTATATCAGTAGACTGTCATCTGAATGTCGCTAAACTAAGCTAACAAACATATGGCTTAATCGCCAACACTGAACAAATAATGATGTCAGACAATCATTAGAACACATGTTAGGTCTTACCCTCACACAGCAACAAAACAGGGCTAGTGGTATCTTTACATTGAGCAAATAAATGACTGCTTTAATAAATTAATTTACTTTGAAATGATGTAATCCAACTATTGCAGTAGCTTTTTAGCATCGAGCGGTTAGTGAAAATGAATGGAGCGTGCGTGCGCTAGTCAGCAATGCTAACTAGCTTCTATCTTAAATAGTATATAGAACTAGATTACCACTAACAGACAAATCGCGTAGGGGTTAAATCTAGTAGTGATTCCATACAGACAACGAACTAAAGAAACTAAAATAATACCAAACTGCGCTTTAGCAGAGGAGCTAATTCCGGACACAGTCTGCGTGCTCATCGCCGTGCGGCCTGTTAGCATGCTAGCTGCTAGGCGCGATTTTCTTTTCGCTACTTGCTACCAAAACAACAACCGCTAAACGCGGAGCAACGTATGGAAACTCACCTGAGCCGAGCTTCGGTTGGTGATCGGGGGGAGAGTTTGGGGATGTGAGGGTAGATGGGGAGAGGTTCGGGAGGGTGGAAACCAGGGGGAGAGTTTAGAAAGGACTCGGGGAAGAGGGAAGAGTGATGCGAGACCGAGCTCCACTCCTTTACACAAAGACTACTAAACTATGACCTCTGACCTTTACCCCCACCGGCACGCATCAACAGCAGTCACCCCGATTTCGAGCCTAAATATGCCCTGACAATAACATGACTTTACAACAGCAGCCGCACTACAGGTTACAAACTACGACACTAATTAATTACTATTGCGTGCAATGTGGAAAGGAGGCGTGTTTTGGTTTTATTGGTTGACGTGAATTTTTTCTGAAGGCAAAATAAAAGGGTGTTTGAAATTATAACTAATTAACATTTTTTAAAAAAATTCAAAAGTTTGATTTTAATTTATTTTTTTTACCGAGAAAAAAAAAAAAAAACAGGAAGTAGCTACAGGAAAACTAGCCTTCAGTGGACAGGATGGACAATCCCATTTACAACGTTTTGTACTATTTAGGTACACTATCCCTAAAAAGGCATTGTTATTTCAAATTTCACCTCAAAACTTCACAAATGTCAAAAATACAGTGTTGTACATGGTACAAATTATTTAGTACCCTCTCTGTATTCTTTATACTAATATTTGTTGTCATCACATGGGCCAGACTTAACTCATCTTTTCCAAGTTTGACCAGTTTCTAAAATTTTCAGTGAAATTGCCGAGAAAAAAAAAACAAAAAAAAAAAACACTACAGTAGCCTACGCTGAAATAACTCATTTGCTGTACAACACTTATCAAAAAACAGACACCAGTGGAATTGGTGGAAGCAGGAACTGACTATCGCTATTTTTTTTATTGGATGAATGAGGGGTACAACCTTAACAGCTGTTCATTTTTCCTCAATAAAATATATATATATATATATTTAAGTCCAATATTGTTTTAATTTTTGTTCAAAAAACACCTAAAACAATAAATGGTGACCAGCCTGCCCGACTTCACTCAGACTCTTAATAGCAGTGCAAACTTGTAGAGAAAATTAAAGGATTAAGCCACTAAATTAAGCATTCATACATATAAATATGAGATCAATCTGCAGTAAGTAAGGACAACTCATACAAGCTTGTGTAATAAATGTCAATAATACAGATGTATTCCTTTTTTTTTTTTAAAGCTCCACCCATAATAAATACATTAAGACAACTGAGAATGATCCACATACCTTAGATTGTTGGTTTTTTTAGTAATGTAACAATGTGTACAAATACTTAAAAGGCAGAAAGCATTCAATGAAGGCATTTATTTGTTATTTACAAAAAAGACAGAAAGATATAATAAAACAATAAATCATTTCCAGAGTAGTGCTGAAACAGAGATATTTCTGTTAAATATTATATTACATAGCATCCTATTCATGAATACATGCATTCTCAAAATCTACTAATTATTTTTAAATCATTGACACTTTTGACAGCCAGTTAATGTAATAGGTTTTCAAACACTGTATTGATGTGTGTTCACAGCAGTCACAGTGTTTTGTTTCTGCCACACCCCTATAGAGGAAGACGTGGATCTGAAGACCCCGTAGTTTAGGCAATCCCAGGAGTTTAAGGTAGATGTCTCAGTCACTGCTGCTGCTGCTGCTGCTACTGCTGCTGCTGCTGGATGACTGGGAAGTAAAGCAAAGATAATATTATGATAGGTAAAACCACCAAAGAAGGTTGATTTTTGTCATTGCTCATCAACACAAATTATGGTATTTGAAGAAAATGCAAGATAACAGAGTATTTTTTAGTAAGAAAATTACATTTTACAATCTAAACCTACTGTATCCAATGCAATACTGCTCTGGTTGATGCATCACTTTGTTTTTTTGTTTTTTTTTTCAGAAACTTGAGGTAATTCCAACTTGAGTGAATGCCACAATGGTTCTCTATCAGAGTACTTTGGTTAGTAGGGATGTGGAAAATTTTTTTCACAATATATCGCTATTTTTTGTGTGCCAATTTTAAATACATTTTTTTATTTATAAAAATTGATTACATTTTTTTTTATCCTGTAATTTAAACAATATTTCAGTGGTTACAATGCTTTCAATGTGTTGCAATGGTTAATTGCACTTGATTTCATGATGGCAGTGTGTAATGCCTGCATTATTTATGTATACACAGGCATTTTCTTTTTATATAATCTGTTCAGATCAGCGCTTAAACTGACACAATAGGAACATTTATTTTTTCTTATTTTTGTGCATTGTCAGTAACTCAGGGTGCTTTATCCTTAATGTTCTCACTTAGTTGTTACAATGCCGTCATTATGTTGTCATGGTTACTTTGAGACTTCTACACAGTAGTTTCAGTGAAAAGAAACGTGTTGCACTTTATTATATGATGGCAGTGTGGAACACTGCATTTTCTTTGTTTTTTCAGTGAAAATGTGCAAAAACACAAATAATAATAAATAGGATGTTTTGAAGCAAATAGTTTTGACTCAATTTGTCCTCTGAATGATCAATATCTTCTGATGAACACATACAGCGACTTGATTTTTCATCTCTACGTTTAATTTTGATATTAACTGGGTAGAATATCGTGATACATCGCGATAATATCGTATTGCAACATTCTTGCCAATACTCACCACTACTAAGCACTAAGAATATATTAATTATTTAAAAAGAATATTGCACATTAATAGACAGACATGCTGTAAAGGAGCCAGAGGTCGCCAGAAAAGGCTGGTTTTTATCTGGTTTCCCTGGCCAGATTTTAAAAGGCAAACTAAAATGTAAAATATATTGAAATACAGACGTAGAATACAACATGACAAAAGAGAACAGGTATGACAAATAACTAAATAATTACTGATAAAACAAAGCACCAAGCCTGGACTAAAACGCTCAGAATTGCCACACAGTAAATTACAACTGGAACACAGTTTAAACAAAACAGTTAATCCATACTCAACACAAGAGGAACAAACAAATGTACAAAAATCAAAAAGTAATCAAATGAAACATCAAATATTTATAAGTTCCACTAATCGCATGAATTACAGTCCACATTATTAGCAACATCTAAACACATTTACACTGACAGAAAAGCTGCCATGTGAGGCCCTGAAACACATTTAGGAGGAAGTAAAAAAAAAACATCTCCCACCAAAATAAAGACTGACTGCCTTATCTTCAGAAATGTACCCTATCCTTTAACAAATGTATGTTTCGAAATCTCCCAAACACTTTGTATTTTTCTATCACTACAACGAAAACAATGGACAAAATTAATAAATACACCCTGTAATAAATAATCCTAATATCTTATTTTGTAATACATCCTTGTGTCTCCACCTCTGTATGATAAGTTGTGTTTTGAAGCGTGTTCTCAGCCCTGGCTGAGGTAAAGTAAAAAGTCTTAACCTTACTTTGCCATGTTTGTGCCCTTTGAGATGCTTGTGAGCCTTTTTCATCTTCTTGACCTTCATCTTTTTGTGGACTTTGCCACCCGACATCGCCATTCCCATCGCTGCCATTCCAGCCATCCCTGCCATTCCTCCAGCCATTGGATAAGCTCCTCCTTTATGATGACCTTTGTGTTTTTTGTGATCTTTATGTTTTTTATGGTGATCCCCTTTCGGAGACTTTGGATATTGACCTGGGTAAACCCCAGCACCAGGGACCATTGGATATGCACCTGGAGCTACAGGGTAAAGTTGAGATGATCCAGGAGTTTTGTAAGGCATTGCCCCGGGAGGTGCACATGGTCCCATTGCTGGGTTCACGCCTGCTCCATATGGGTAAGGTGGGCATGCTGGATTTGGAGGCTGGGTGTAGAATCCAGCTGGTGGGACAACAGGATTGGCAGGGTTGTACCCAGGAGGGTAAGCAGGATTTTGTGGACCCATTGGAGGAGGAGGGCCTGATACACATACATTCACATTAGAAAATTAAAAACCTACTATATGAAAGTGAATTAAAGCAAGATGCAAAGTATATAATGTATTGTATGACTACTTAGTTTATATCTTACCTTGATTTGGCCACATCTTTGTGTATATTGACTACGAAGTGTTCAAAACGCTGAAGAAACGGAAAGATAAAAATGCATGTTCATTATTTATTAAAGTTAAATTGAATTACATCCTTTTCCACTTATTTCAACAAAATGTCCCAATCCAATATTGATATCGAATATCGATCCAATATCAGCCAGAAAACGAATATCGGATTTTATCGGACTGCATCTAAAATCTCAGATATAAGCGCTCCGATAAGTTTTTGTCCCCGCCCTCAGTTATTTCCACCATATACCGACAGTAAAAAATAACTGAAGTGAACATGAATTGTTTGCACTTTAAAAGTATAATGTAACATCACTTGATCAAACCTTTTCTAACATTCCACACAACAAAATAAGTAATAAAAGTATGTATGATTTGTGCTGATATTGCATCGGTTCGAAATCGATATCGACCAATACGCAAGGCTACAATATTGTATCGGAAGTGAAAAAGTTGTATCGGGACATCCCTATGATTGGATATCGAAATATGCAAACTCCACCAAGAACGACCAGGGCCTAAGTGGACTCAAAACTGGGTATTTACCCAAGAGCAGCAACACGGCCATTTCTAGCTACATGTGGGGGGCTACACAGAGGTTATATTGCTGCTGTTTGTGAAACTCCTAAGGTGTGATTTTAAACATGTTCTGATGATGTCTTAAATGTTAAAGGTGCATTTAGAAAACAATGTTCCACAACATAAAAATCTACTCCAAAATAGAATGGAGCTGCAGTCATCCCAATGCACAAACTCTGAAAACAAAAAACAAACAAACAAAACATTATTATAAACTGATGCTTCAGTCAGGGAGAAATAATTTCACGCAAAAAAAAAAAAAAACACCAAATTTTTCGGATGCATTTTTGTTATCGCTTTATTTCAGAATCAGAAACAGAACGGATTTTATTCGCCGGGGGAAAGTTTAAAAAACAGCACAAGGAATTTACCTTGTGCTGGAGCGAAATACACACAACTACACAGTGTAGAAGCACAAGTAAAAAATGTAGGACCCAAAAAATCTGCATCATTCAACTTCAAGAAATTGGCATATATGTTAAAGTGCAGAAAATAAAAACAAGTTAAAGTGCAGTTTAAACAAAACAAACACAGCAAGTAACTTACAGGCAATGCACTAGCTTAGTCAATGTAAAGCAAAAAACAAACAAAAAAGCTGCTCTGCAAGTCAAACTATCAATATTTAATTTAATAATGTTTAATCATGCCAAAATTAATGTAATAAATATATATTATTATTATTATTATTATATTTTGTAGTAGTTGCAGTAATAGTATTAGGTTAGTAGTAATAGTTTGCTTTTGTTTTATTCAAATAAACCTACATTTAATTTCTTTATATCTTTATTATGATTTAAAACCTATGTCATATATAATTTTGATGACTTTTCAACTGATTAGTCACTGACGGATCAATCTAGTTTAAACATGACGTATAAGACTAGTTTATACTTGTTCCAGAGATTGGTCTAGGCTGTAAAAAATAGAAAATTTAGGAAACACATAAATCTCAAAAGGACATTCGGTCTAATTCACAGATTGTTATATAATAATACCTCATAATCCTCATCTTTAACTACGTTCTTCGGATTTCTCTATTTAACAACAACCAGGAAAACGAAAACATCCGATTTTAGTTTCTCAGTTTTACTGTTGTACAAAAGGTCCAGCATAATAAGTGTATATAAATGCCTGATTTGAACACATTTGTCTCAGAAACTTACCGGAGTGTCAGTGATTTAGGATTTCCAGGCTTCGTGTTCCTCTTCCGCGTTCAACGCACAGCACGAGCTCAAATAAATAGAGCCACGCCCATATCCACTGGCCGCTTACGCTGTTTGCGTAATGGCAAAATAACAAGGAGCTGAATAATAGGTTGAAGTGGATGTACTGGTTTCAGTGGTGCTAAAGAAAGGTAGTGGTCATTCTCCAGTGACTGTTGTAGAAGTTAGAGAAGGAGAGGTTTTCCATTACTCACACATGTCACTCATTCACCTTGATAAATCCATTACATCATGGATCAACTGTAAGTTTAATAAAATAAATTAACGATATCCCAATGGCTATTTCTTATTACTCATCGTTTTCACAAATTTTAAGATTTATGTTACACAAAAAATAATTTACTACTGACTATTTATTCAAGTTAAAGAAAAAAATATCCGGCATCAAATTATAGAAAATAAATCAATCTCACAGTTGAATTCTGTTCTAAGTGTTATCAGAAAAGTGCGCGTGCTTTATTTTTTTTTTTTTCTCAACGACAACTCTTTCAGCGACTAATGCTTTCTACCTGCTTTTATTGTGAATAAAAATGAGCAGCCAGTTTCATATTCAATCACTCAATGAATAAAATCTTATTCATTGAACTTATATGATTGAATCCAATGGTAATTTAGATTAAAAAATTGTGTCTTTATCTACGAACATTGCGGTACATCCCCCAGCGATAACTTCGCACTTTTTAAATTTAATTTTTTATTTTTTTATTCTTTATTCATGAGTTTTCATAAACAATGACGCATACAGAACATTAGAGAGCAGGGAGTGACCAAATAATAATAATAATAATAATAATAATAATAATAATAATAATAATAATAATAATAATAATAATAATAATAATAATAATAATAATAATAAGTTTCTTATTTAAAGAAAAGATGATAATAGAAAAAATAAAGCAAAAGAAAGGAAAAAACAGGCTAACTATAATTTACATTTTGATTATGTAATTGGGTCTCTTTGCATTGGAGTATGTTTTTCAATTTATTTTATGTGTAATGGGGGTTGTTTTCATTTTGTATCATGAATAAATCAAGTAAAATGAATACACGGATGTAGAAGTTTAAAAGCCAAAAAATAAAATGTAATAAAATAATGTTGAAAAAAAAAACCTGAGGTGCTAAAGAGAAAGAACCAAAGGCAAACTTTATACTTCATTTAAGAGCAATATAGTGCTTTGTTTTGTCCAATTTTATATATATATATATATATATATAATTTTTTTAAATTAATTTTTTTTTATAGGTAATATTGCAGGCTAATAAAAGCCGATTAACAGCTTCTAATTATAAAACACCTCAATACAAATATTATCACAGCTTTTTTAAACACCGATATTAAAGATTTGTAAACAGGCACACGGTTGCTAGGGAACAGAATCCAGCTGATTAGTAACACGTGCGGTAGAGGCGCTGTTGTGAGAGTTGACCTGTTACATTTTACTATTATTTATATAAATACACTACATGCATGTGGAAACCTGGAACGCTGCTGCTATTTTCTTCACTTCTGTCCAGTGTACGGTAGTATTTTATTCTGTCAATAATCTGGATAATCCTGTAAACCCAAAAAGAAGAAACACTTCGATTTTTGCTAATGGTTTATTAAAGGTGGGGCAACATGCAGTGAATTTAGCAACCGACAGTTTTGCTGGACCAAATTAAAAACATACATCCCTAAAATGGTAAATATTTGTAGAAATAACTTTGTATTAAAGTTTAAACTCGTGTCTTTGACGGTAAATATCTAACTATGTTTGCAGGCATTGGTAGTTGGAAAGAACTTCCTCACACAGGAGCTGGCTGATGTTTTTGCTGATGATTCTGAAAGTGATGATGTGTTTCATGGCTTTTCTGACACTGAGCTCAAGAATGAGGTAAAGCATATTTAGATTTAGCAACATTATTGCATTCTAAAGGATTGGCAGGTATTTACGTGGCCTGATGCACTATATTACAGCTGGAATCTCAACCCCATCGTTTAATTGTTGGGTTTCTACTGCAGGGGATGGCAACTTTTATCACAATTGGGGTCCTCAAACATGATCCAAGGGCCACATTATCAACATTTACGTCAGCATTTAGAATAAGGACTAGTTTGCATGAGCATGTATATTATGTATATATATGTATATTTTATACGTCATTTTGTGTGTTAGTCATTTGTAGGACTGTTTTGTCATTTTGTGTGTTTTTGAAGCCATCTTGTGTCCTTGTTGCTATGTTGGTTTTTTTTTTTTTTGAGTAATTTTGTGCAATTTTGTTATTTTCTGTATTCTTGTTGTTGTAATTTTGTGTGTTTCCTGATTCATTTTATGCACTTTGGGGCCACCAGTTGCCCTTATCTGCTTTACACTGTTGAAACCTAGGGTCACTTGTTATTGATGTTCTAGCATGCTGTAATAGAATAGAATAGAATATCGTTTTATTGTCCTTGTACAGGGTACAACGAAACTTGAGTACAACTCCAAGGTGCCAGTGAGAGAAGAAAATAAATATAAAAACACAGCAAAAACAATAGAAAATTTAAATATGACACAATAATATGTGCAGATAAATACACAGATATTCCTATGTGGTTCTTCAATTTTAAACCCAACTCTATAGTTAATATTCACTCTGTATTGTAGCCATCCAACTCAAAGAAAAATCTACTAATATTTCTTGTTACTTTATCAGACTTTTGAATGTACTGGTGAAGAACAGTGCGATACTTCTGCCAAACCATCTGCTGCACCTCAGCCTTTCAAGCTACGGGTGGTTCTTTGCTCTAAGGCGTCCACACAGCAGTCCACTGAAGAAGATGATGCAGAGCAAGAAGAGCAGAGGATCAAAACCAAGATGACAAAGAGGACAAACAAGTCCAAGAAGAAGAAGAAGAACAAGAGACAGATGAAATTTGAGGAAAAGGAGACAGAAGTTACATGCCAGGCTGTGTCTGAGTTTCAGTTTGACTCAACAGAAGATGTCTCAGATGTATTCCTGGTAAAGAGAGAACAGAACATTAGGGCCAACAAAGCAATGGTAAGAAAGAACCAAACTGTTCACTTCTGATAAATCTGGAGATTTATGCATGACGTGTGTTTTTGTTGTCAGATGGGTTGTTGTTTTAATCTACTCATGTGTTGATGCAATAGTAATTAGGGGTGTTCCGATCCGATATTTTTATCGGATATTGGTCTGATATCAGCCAGAAAACTTCATCTAAAATCTCCAATATATATATATATATATATTACATTACATTATATTTATTCAATTGTAGAATACTGTAGATATTATGTTGTAGCATTTATGTAACCAATTTATTAATAATAAATGGGTCAGTTTTTCCTCATAGCTACTGTTGATGACTATTATTCTCTGTTTAAGTAACATCACTTGACCAAGCCTTTTCTAACATTCCACACTACAAAATAAGTAATAAAAGTATGTATGATTCGTGCTGGTATCGTATCGATATCAACCAATACGCAGGCCTGCAATATCGTTATCGTTTCGGAAGTGAAAAAGTTGTATCAGGACATCCATAATAGTGATTAAGCATGCAGCAATCCAGCATGACTACAAGAGGGGGGAAAACTATTTAAAAAAAACAGAATAATGTCAAACACAAATTAAAGAAGCAGTGTAAATGAGCATATTGTGTCTAAATTGTATTTGCTTTTCATTTTAAAATGAGTTTTAATTTTCTTTGAAACCTATGCAGATTGGTTTTACCCTAAATAACTGCAACTATGAAAAACTATTTTAATTTGGAACACCCTAATTTATGCTGTCAAGGATAAAGTGATCATACTGATTATAGGTTTCATATATCTACAGTAAATATTTCACAGTTTTGAGAAAGATACAGTTTCAGTTAACGTACTGACTTTCTTTGACACAAAAGTACAGCACACATAAGTCAGATGTTGTAAATGCCCATAATAATGTTCCAGTTTATGGTAAAGTCAGTATGTTTGGTTTCAGTTGGCTCAGCTGATGGCAGATCTGCATCAAATGCCCGGTGGAGCAGGTTTACTGAGAAATAAGGCCAGAAAACAGAAGATCAAAGATGAAACCTCTGTGAGTTTGGCACACGATGCAAGATTATTTCTCTCAATTTAACACAGCTCTTGGTATTTGAGTTTTTCTTTGCATCAATGCATTGAGCCGAATCTCCCACAGCGTCCGCCTCGCTCTGCCGTGTCCAGGAGGAACCCTGAGCGTGCATCACGCAGACAGACTCGTTCTATGGGAGGAGTTGAAGGTCCTTCAATGTTTCAGGAGGAAGAAGCTCAGCTCAGCTTAGAGGAGGAGCTTCTAGAGGTCATTCATCCAGATTCAGACTTTACTTAAAGGAATAATTACTTTGGGTTTAGATAAAACAGTGTTAAAAGTAGTGAACAGTATCAGTGCTCAAACATAACTTTTGCAGGAATCATGTCCAAATCACTCTTTAGGGTTACATAATGTCATTGAAATCATTTAAAATATCCTTAGAATAAGGTGTTTGTCCATGAACATGCTGAATGTTGTGATGATAAATATATGTTCCCTTCTAAAGGTGCGAGCTCCACGGCGCCGTGCAAACCCACGTCCTAACCACAGCAAGCCTCACTTTATTCGTCCAGTGGAAGAAATAACAGAGGATGAACTTCAGCTGGTCGCTGACAACATGACTGAAAAAGTGTACAACAGTGTCACTGTGAGTTTGTTTTTTCTCTTCTTCAGATAAGACAACACTTGTAAATAAAATAAGTTCAGTTTGCAATGTCACCTAATTCATGTCAACAGTAATAAAGTTGTAGAAATTAGATTTATTTGAAGTAAAGTTGACATAAGACTATCATATCATATACTTGTACATGTGATAATGGAAACATCCCAATATCCAATTATTACCCAGCTGTCCCCCAAGGAGACAATGAAAAACAACAATAATAATAAGAAGAATTTAAAACAAAAAAAAAACGGCACATCCCTTTGAAAGCAGTGTGCTGGATAAAAAAAAAAAAAAAAGCCAACAGATTCAAAGTCAGCACAACTGCGTAGTTAGCTCCCAATTTTAATTTAACTTACACCAAAAAACGTGACATTTCGGGATGGATGCTCTTCATCAGACATGAATGCAGCATTAGGTAGACCCGTTTTTGTAGTGTGTTTGATTAAACAAGGCAGTCACATGACACATGTCAGCGTTAATACTTTGACATTTGTTTACATGTATTCACAGTCGCCATATATACACATATTATCTATATACAACATTTACAATTATAATGTTCTTAGTACAAAATTAATATTCATGACCATACAAGACCATGAAAAATCCACACCATTCCACCGTCCCACCCTGACTCCCTCTTTCCTGTTCCCTTCCCCCCTCACTATTTTTTATATTCTCCCTCTAATAAAGTTTTTCTCACCCTTTTGGTGATTACCACAATTATGCAATAAAATTAGTTCATTTATTTAATTATGAGTTAGAATTGATTATCTGCATTTGTAACCCATCATTTCATGTGTATATATGTTTGAAATAAGGCATGTTTATAAATGTATAGGCCTTTTTAGTTTGCGCTCAAGAATTCCAAACCACCACTTATGTACAGTAAATAAATGTCTTTTTAGGGCTCCACGTGTCATCAGTGCCGTCAGAAAACTGTGGACACAAAGACTTGCTGTCGCAGTGAGGACTGTCGAGGGATCCAGGGTCAGTTTTGTGGGCCATGCCTCAGGAACAGATACGGCCAGGACGTCAGGAAAGCTCTGCTTGATTCAGTAAGATACAGTAGATACATCATCATGATCAGTGACGACACAAGGTTATGATGATTGCTGCTGATGCCGAAAGCAGTTTCTTATTAAAACATTGTCTTCATAAGATGATAGTTATTGTCTTTTTCTCTAAAGGAGTGGAGATGTCCTCCCTGTCGAGGTATTTGTAACTGCAGCTTCTGCCGTCAGCGTGACGGCCGCTGTCCGACTGGCATCCTGTTTCCCCTGGCTCAGTACCACGGCTTCTCTGATGTCCACTCCTACCTAATCAGGTAAGAAGGAAAATTCACTTACTATGATGCATTACGTCTTGTTAGACTCAACTTATTAATCCAACTCTGATCAGAAATAGTAAGAATTTGGAAATTACATCAGTAAGCTTCTTATATTTATTGTAGTTTGGTGCAGAATTCACAAAGGTTACCAACATGGGTTTAAGACTTTCCCCCCTTGTGTTAAACTCTGAAAGTTACCTAGTCTTTGGTTTCAGTGTCAGAATTTAAACTTGCATACTCATCAATTCCCTCAATCATTCTGCCACATGCTTTTTTTTTTTTAATGCTTTATAATTAGATGAATATATTTATTTTGATTAACAAATCCAGTTTAGACGATGGGGTCTGAATTTGGAAATTGGAACCTTGGATGATTTGTTGCACCCAAATCCATGTATCCACAATACACCAATAATATACTGCTTTTTTTTTTTAAATGTTTAATTAACTACATGCTTTCTTTCAGTCTTTGTGCTAAAGTGAAGAGCCAGGATGCTGAAATGTGAATATTCCACGAGGGGGAGCAGTTGGACAGTTTTTACAGATTTGTGTTTATATTTGATAAAGTGCAACTGATTTGCTTTTAAAGGAATAAACTTGAGTGGTTAATCTTTTCTTTTATTGTCGTTTGTCAGAAACTCAAAGAAAAAGAATGACACAAACTGTTTATAATTTTAATCCAGCTGTTGGCATTTGCAGTAGATGTTTACAACACGTAGTAGAAAATGAAATCCCTTCTGAAACGTGGGGGAGAAATAAGAACACTTACTGCCCAATAAAGTTTGTCGATAAATTAAATGTAGATGCATTAAAATAGTATCATTGAGTTAAAAACAAATTGCAACAATGACATGATTTAAGCATTAAAAAATATTTTATCACTTTACAAAAAAGGGATAAATGTAGCCTCAAGCTGGATTTTTTTTTTTTCCAGTTATACCATTAGTATATGTTTAACAACAGTAAAGATATTTAGGAAGATAATTAACCAAAGAAATATGTCCTGGCTTTATAAAAGGAGTATAAACCTTTGGTTTTGAGCTTACATATTTATGCTGTCTGGACATAAAATATTTCACTGAACTTATCCACAGCAATACAAGAAATGAATGTGATGGCATGGTAATCTCAGAAGATAAACTCAACTCTGGAAAAGAGAGAAAAAAATCCATTACATGAAACAAAGGCTCTGATGTTCCCACAACAGTTAAACTACACAACATATTAAAATTGATTGTGCGCGAGAAGTTCAGACAACTGTAAGGCAAACTCATGTTATCAAAAGTTGATCCTGCCAATGCTAACATTTCATTTACATTACCACAATATATGTACATAGAAATTTAAATCTTATGCAATGATAATATCAAAGATGGCTTGAATACATTTGCTCGAACAAGAGGTTTGAAAAGTTCTCAGGAGTTTAGAGCCCCGACACTGACTTGTATTGATACAATTCCTATGAGCAGGTACTACTTTATTAGTAACAATCAATACAATCAACATTGATCCTAAAGAAGTTAATATCTGCTACGCAGAATTGTAATCAGTTTCCACAGAAGTTGAGTTGCTTTGAGCTGGTTAGGTACATTGCTTTATCAAGAAGCCCATTATGATGTGTAAAAACCTGGCAACACAGCTGTCTAAGAAGTAGATATGAGGTGTACTCTTCTGTTTATTGCACTGTGACTGTTGATGGTAAAGTTAGGGGTGAACTAAGTGATCACACTGTCTATATGAACTATTCTCTGCATCTTAACCAGTTAGGTTTGACAGGGCGTATTAGTAGGTTAGGAGACAGCGAGAGAGAAAGAAAAATCACAGGCACATTCTCACCAATGGACAATTTAGGAACTGTGATAACTCTTTTTTGAACAGTGAGGAGAAAAATTCTTCTAACCTCATACAGTGAGTTAGGGTTTTCACTGGACAAGGATGCCGTGTTAATTTCCTTTTGGGTGAAAACATTGTGTTATGATTTGTCTTGTCTAACATTTTAATTCAACCCATCCACATCCGAGCCCTAAATGCCACAGGAATCAAAATACAAGAGAAAATTCATATTCATGCCCTACTTTTCAACAGTATTCGCATTTACAAAGTAGAATCTTACAATGACCCCCCGTTTCTGAAGCCTAGAGAGGTTCTGCGTTTGCAGTAACAATCTTTTCTTCTTCTCTCAGTCCAGATACAAAATCCACCAAGGCTACGTTCTTCTGCCACTATTTTAATAGCTGCTGCCATTAATTTGGCTGAGGTCCACCTGCATCATGTTGATGCCGCTGCTAGCTAGTCGAGCTATGCTTTCTGCAGATAAGGTTTCCATGGTGACGATGGTGTGCTGGTCATTGACCGACACGGCCCCGGTGCCGGCTTCTGTCCCCGCAGTGGGAGACGTAGCATCAGCGGAGACAGAGGCGGATCCAATGCTGGTATTTTTTTTGTTTGAGTGGGTCTTGATGTGCTTCGAAAGGTGGTCACTGCGCATGAAGCGTTTGGGACACTCCGAGCAAACGAACCTTTTTTCACCTGCAGAAACACAATGCATTATAGTAAACAAAAGCACTATTCATCCAGACAACTGCTAGACTAGGATAATTATTTGCACAAAAACCACTAATAAAAATATTGCGACAAAACGCTGCATGCAACAGCATAAACATTGTGATGCACTTACAATTACAAAGTACAATTTAATTTTAAACAATGTTTCAACATTTTGTTGAAATATTATTGCTGGAAAATGTTAACGTTATAAATTTTCCAAAGAAATATGTAGGCTAAACTTAAATCCCAAGAGGTTGGAAACCAAAACATGGTGTAAATAACTCCTACACAGGTTCATGTGTAACAGTATAACAAAAATTTGCCATTTGGATTTTTACAAAGCGCATATACAGTATATCAACAGCAGGAATCAATTCACTAGTATCTTCTACTTCTACTTCTGCTTCCTGGGGACCATCATCACTCAGGACCTCAAGTGGGAGCTGAACATCAGCTCCCTTATCAAAAAAGCTCAGCAGAAGATGTACTTCCTGCCACCAACAAAGATGATGGTGAACTTCTACAGCTCCATCATCCAGTCCATCCTCTGCTCCTCCATCACCATCTGGTACGCTGCAGCTACGGCCAAGGACAAGGCCAGACTGCAGTGTATCATCCACTCTGCAGAGAAGGTCATCGGCTGCAATCTGCCCTCCCTCCAGGACCTGTACGCCTCCAGGATTTTGAGGCGTGCAGGAAAGATTGTGGCCGACCCCTCCCACCCCGGTCATAAACTGTTTCTATCTCTCCCTTCTGGAAGGAGGCTTCGGTCCATCAGGACCAGAACCTCCAGACACAAAAACAGCGTCTTTCCCTCTGCCACCATCCACATGAACACACCCCAAGTCACCCACTGAACCCCCACCCGATCACCACCTCCATGATATATATATATATATATATATATATATATATATATATCCTTTATTTATCCCTCATCCTTTATATTTATCATTATTATTGTTGCTGTCGCTTTGTTTTTTTTTGTTTTTTTTGTTGTTTGTTTTGTGCACCAACTACCAAGACAAATTCCTTGTACTGTCCTTAAAACTGTACATGGCCATTAAAAACATTTCTGATTCTGATCTTGAGTGATTGTAAAAAAAAAAAAAAAATGCTAATACTAACGATACTGATGATTTATTTTCTTCATAAATCTGAATAACATTAGCCATGGTTAAAACTACCAAATAACTTTTCATTACAAATTATCCAAAAATCTTAAGGCAAAAACTAACCTGACCTTTTCTGCTGTATGCTTTCTCACTGCGATCAAGTCTAATGTTTCATATTTGTAATCATTTTTTTTTTTTAATGGAAAACTGCAATCAAAGCTAAAGCTAAGAATCCCACAAATTTAACGCATTCAGTTTAACTTCACTTGCAGTAAATGTCCTACTGTCCTAACTAAATAAAGTCATATTTGTACCTGTGTGTGTCCTCTTATGGCGCTGAAGTTCGTCTGAGCGGGTGAAACGTTTGCCACAGAACGCCCAACCACAGACGAAGGGCCGCTCTCCTGTGTGCCAGCGAAGGTGGGCCCTCAGGTGAGAGGTCTTTCCATAAACCTTCCCACAGCCACTAATGTGACATACATGCTGCTTCTTTTTAGATGGGTCCCTGCTTGAAGTTACAAAACAAAACAAAAGGTAAGCTGCAGGTATTCAAAAACTCACGCTAGCTCAATGCACACTTCATGACAGAACTGATGAATCCACGTTGACGGTTCAGAGACATACCGTCCATCTCCATCCTTGCAGAACGGGCATGTACAGGCTTCTCTGCGGTTACGGCGCCCTTGAGCGGGTGGGCTGATGTCATCATCATCTGGCACTGTGCCATCGTCCAAACTTTCTGAGCCTGTCTGCAGCGCCTGGTCTCCTACAGTCAAGAGGAGGAAGAACAAATTCACACGTGAGAAAACATAGATAACAGTCACATCTGCTATAGGTCCAATTAGATCTGTAATCAAACATTGATTTATGAGATAAATAACTAATGAAACGGTTTACTGTTAGTGATTCAATGAGACGTCATTGACTCTTATGCATTTCTTTCCCATTTTCAAATCAGTTTCTACAAGCTTTGGTAAATTTAAAATACATGCAAGTATCATTACCATTGACTACAAAATAAGGCTGAAGGATTAATATTATTGCAATATCAAAACACGATTTTGTAATTGCAAAGGCTGCAAGTTTTTTTTTTTGTCTTGTCGTGTCTTTTACTGTCCTGTTAAGTTCTGAGTGTTTAAGAAGTGCAGTCCATATGTTTACATGTTTTACAAAATGTGAAGTTAGTTAGATATGTTGAAGAGGTAAAGCCACACAATTGTTTGCTTTATTGTTGTAATCTGTGCTTTAACATATATATTTATTTAAAGTTTAAATAAATCTTAATTTGTTTATAATGAAACAGATTGAGTTATTGCTTGTATTGATTGAAAAATACATGACAAGAGGTCCTTGTAAAAATAAAAATCGCAATCGCATTATTAAGGGAATAAATAAATCACAATTAGATTATTTTCTAAAATCCTTCAGCCCTACTATAGAAACAAAGTTTAATAAGGCTGCATTTAAAAATATTACGCTCAGCTCTGTAAGAAAAAAAAGTGAGCATGTAGGGATGTACACAAACTAGGAGGGTGACTTTGTAAGGTTTTAACATGATAAAAACCTCACAGAGATGGGAGGGGTAAAGTTACACCCCTGAAATTGTGACCAACCCACACACAGTGTGAACTGAAGAGCATTTGAAAACAGAAAAACAAAATGTGCTCACAGAATGCCTGAGCCTGTCTAACTAGTTAAACCAGTCGGCTACAAACACGTCACAAGCACTACGGCATCAGATATCACATCCAGGCATTTAAAAAACAAACACAAACAAAAGAAGAAGAAAAAACATAACTTTAACTCAATTATTTGTAGAACATGCTTCTCTTCGATATGTTGTCATCATTTGTTGATTAAACAGTCTTTGGTAAAAAAATTCATCTCTATATTTTTTCTCAAAATGGCGATATACAATATAAATCCTGATATTTTTAACTCAATAAAGTCTGACCACAAAGACAATTCTGGGCTAAATTTGCAGATGAAAAATGCCACACAGGCACATTTATTAACAAACAGCTGCACTATATGGGGACAGTACGTATGAGTAAGTTCTGTAATGTGGCTTGTTTAGGGGAAGGTCTGAGTTAGGACTCACTCAGAAATCCATCAACCTGAGTTTTTCATTCTGTTCTGAGAAGTAGTAAAAGCATTGACTCAGTGGGATTACTCCAGTTACTTCAATAAGAACTAATACCTGAGCTTAGACACCCTGAATGTGATTGTGTACAGTAGGATGAGTATCTTAATACAAAATAAACAATAAAATAGAAATATATATCGTTAGAGCGGTATTGTAATTTTCTATATCACCAAAATAAAAATCTGTACAAACTGTATCTTGAATCTCGATATATTTCCAAGGCCTAGTCTTGGTTATGATTTTTTTTTTTTAACCATTTTTTTTAACCGTAATGAAAAATAATGTGGAATAAAAACCAACACACTGACCTGCTGTGCTGGCGATGGTGATGGGAACCCCCTGCAGCGGATGCATCTGCAGTCCAGACCCTCCGAGCGTGTTGAGGTTGATAGTTTGGATGCCGGGGATCTGCACGGTGCTCATGGACACTCCTCCAGCTGTGGCAGCTCCTGACGTCTGGCCGAGATGCGACAGCGACTGCACAGGGGCCAGAGTGATCTGAGTCCCAGTTGGACTCTGGATCTGAATGGTCTGCCAGCTCACTTGGCCGTTGGGGCCGACAGTGCGCAAGAGTATGGGCCCCGTGTTTGGCATGATTTGAAGGTTCTGCAGCCCTTCCTGGCTGAGGGTTGGAGTTGTAAACACTTGGCCTCCTGTTACAGCGCCCGTCTGGAGGGACGTTGCACCTTGGATGATCTGCTGAGGCTGGATGAGGATCTGCTGTGGCTGCTGCTGCCCGTCTCTGTTATCAGGCTGTATGGGGACACCCAGAGACTGCTGGTAACCTCCAGTGCTGTTCTGTGATTGGGTGATCCCGTAGGAAGATGACGTCTGCGTGGTGACTGTGGATGTGCTGGTCATGTAAGATGCCGCGCTGTTTGAAGACACTGGCTGCTGCTGAATCACTTGATTCCCCTCCGCATCGCCTCCGCTGTTAGCATCGGCCGTTACACCGGCAGCACTCACCGGTAGCAAAGTAATGTTTCCATTTAATGACACGGGCATATTTGCTAGGAACTGCTGATTTGGCAGGACACCATTACCTAGGTTAATGTTTTGTATGGGGATGGCTCCCTGGAGGAGGCTTGGCATGGTTATAATGTTTCCTGCTGCTCCAGACCTGTTAGTTGCAGTTAAAATCTGTTGGCCGTTTGGAGAGGACACGATCTGGAACTGTTGGCCTGATCCTGCTGCAGCAGCGGACACAGACGTCTCCTGCTGGGGGTGAGTGAACTGCAGTGATTGGCCATCTACTGTCTGAAACTGAGGAATCACCTGGTACTGAATGTTGGGCATCATGCCTGATATGGCAGTGAGCACCTGCTGGCCAGGCATCGATGGAGCCTGTGCGACTACGTATTGCTGCGCCTGCTGCTGCTGACCGTGAGTGCTCACTGCAACTGTTGACGGAGACATCACTAGTCTGCTCTTCCCGGCTTCTCCTCCGGCCATATCCCCAGAGGAGTCTGTAGTGATGGTGTTGGAGCTTGAGGAGGTTTGAAGGCTGAGAGGGTTGACCTGCCAGCCGTTAGCACAGGAAGTGAAAACACCTTGGTTTAGTTCAAGCTGCTGAGGTTGGTGTTGTCGTTGTTGGTCAGAGTCGTCGCTCTCGCCTTGTGTGTCAATACGGCTGCATGTGGCGGCTAACAAGGCCAGTGGTGTAGGCTGCTGTGAGTCCTAAAATAAGGAGAACAAGGTGAAAAAAATGATTATTTTTATTTTAAATCAAAGGAATCAGTGATTCACATAACTACTTTATAAATCAGTAGATTCATATACCGTCGAAGCACAGCTTTGCACAATTTAAGTTATACTTTTTCCTTTTAAACACACTAAGACCCCCATATGTATCCATATCTTTTTTTTTTAATGTAGAGCATGTTATAGAAAATATATTGCACTGAAGGCAAAAACAAAATGAGAGAAATAAGACTTGCAGCTAGAATCAAAAATGATATTTTTCATGGTAAGTAGATGCAGTTGAACATCTGGGTTTATTCATAGGGAAGTTTACAGATTTTTATTATAATTATTATCATCTACTTTTCAAACTTGAACAATCAAAAGGTACAGGTTAGCTTTCATTAATACTACTGCAATATACTGTACCATAATTATATTTATAGCTGCACACTGTACATATTGTAAATACTTGTTCCATCTATATAATTGAAGAGTTGTACATTGTAGTGTTTTTGCGTTTGTAAATGTTGTGGGCAGAGAGAAAAGCTATTTCAATTCTCTATTTACAATGTCTTGTAAATATAGTCAAATCAACAATAAAACTGACTTTGACTTGACTTGTGTGGCTGTTTTTTTTTGTAATTAAACCATAAATACCGGTGTAAAATTCTAAAAGCAATATTAACAACAACTTCTATCATTTGACTAGTTGATAATAAAACAAAAGTTTGCTTTTAAATCCCTTTTTAATTATTTATCTCTTTAGAAATCTCTGAGTGGGTTATTACTATTTGCCTTGATTTTTTTTTTGTATTTATTGAACATGTTTTTTATGGTCTAGAAGACCAGTGGTTCTTAAACTTTTTTGGCTCAAGTACCGTTCTCTAACTTTTAAATCCAAGTTCCCCCTTTGTACGACTACAACATTTTGCTCAGAATTCTGTGAAAAAACATCCTATAGAGCATAATGATGGAAATAATGAGTGATAACACACATTATAGAATCTTATTTTGTAATTAAGTGGAATCAAACAGTATGAAATGCCTCCTGATTAGAATTCTATAGTTTTTTATTAATTCCTGTTCATCTCCCTCCTGATGTGGAACCAAGACTGACTCTTGTATTTTCAGTTCATGTTCCAATCAAGATCTCTGTCATCATTATGATGAATATTATTTTCAAATACACATTATAAAACACCATATTTTTTTAATTGTCCTCTCATAGTGACATTGTGACACGTACAATACTCCCATTTGAGAAAAAACTGGTCTGACCGCAGGAATGCAGATATTTCTGTTTGTGGCCCCTTTAACTTATAAACAATATAATGTCAAACAACGCACTGATCATTCCTTTTGGTGAGTAGAGTATAACCAACACTATGTAGCGTGAAAAACCTCCAGGACATTTTATTCACATTATGACGAGAATGAACGACCTATTGGCAAATAAGTCTTGTGAAATGACTGATGTAATCGTTTCCTATGTTGGGGCCTTGGCTGTAAAGAAGTCAGAACAAAAGTGTACTTGTTGTAACATGTTCAAACTTCTTGTTTTATTATCCTCGGGGTACTACTGTAGGGAAGGTGGGCTGGGTGGGAGGCAGCATGGGAGGGATCATGGTTTTCAGAGAGCGTGGCGGGCTTGGCTTCCCCTCCCCCCCAAACCCACCCATCTACCCTCCCACCATCATTTTTGCCCTATAAACTCTCACACTCTGCAAGCCACCCCCTCTAAGGCCAGCCAAATGGGCCGAGCGACAGACACACAAAAGTGCCGGGCTTTAACGGGAACACCCCGTGTGGGCGAAATTTACCTGCCCATTCCCCCACCCCGGCGACATGTGCGCAGGGGAGAAAAATCAACAAACACCGGCGATCCGAGTCCCACAGTCCCAGGCTTTTAAACAGACACAGCAGCGATGCGGGATTTCCCGATTGAAACACATGAACAATGCATGGTTACATATCAGTGTGCGATCCGACTACTTGGGTTTAACCTACTTGTGAGTTGTTGTTTCGCTTTTGACTGAAGCCTCCACCGCTCTCCACAGCGGCCATGTCACCCTGCTGCTGATCTGTCGGTGACACAAAAAGAAAGTGTGCAATCTTCAACTTCTGGGCAACTTCACAACACCAATCAGACACAATGAGATAGCTTTGCCCTTTTAAAATAGATGGGGCACAATAAAGCAAACACAAACATACACTATATAGTTTCTTTAAGCTGTTCAAAGCGAATGATTGGAGCAAAAAGAGTGAAGGAAAAATCCATGCAGCAGGGCCAGCTAGCAGAGGCTAGCTCACGCCACAACAAGTTAGTGAGGGAAAATAAAGAAAAAGTGCCACGCAACTTTTTAACAACTCAGTAGACATTACATTTTAACACACACCTGGAGAATATAATGTTAAGTGTCAGTTTGAATATACGATGCCAGGTAAAAGCAGAAGTAAGGTTTTAACCCATTCGAGAGCCTAATTTGTTAGCGAAGAAGCTGCGTTACTTTTTAACTACTGAGGAAAATCAACGCGGTCAAACTTCCGAGCTGTGAAGGCTTTAAAAGGCGGAAAATGAGCTCTTCCTCGGTGTGTTGGACTAACTGTAGCCGCGGCACACGGTGTGGAGTCCGAAGAAAGTTCACTTACTGCTCATAGTGTGAAGACGGGAGGAGTTTCTCGGGTCTTTTTTCGAGGTTGACAACTTTTCACGACTTCACACAAACTTAATCACCCTCCCCCTTCTTGTTGAGGGGGAAGAAGGGATGCGTTCAATATATTCACCTCGGTAGCCCTGCACAATAGGAGCGATACTAACACCGCCACAAAACTTCTAGCCAGCCTGACAAGATTATTGATTTGATTATGATTAACAGTGTGTTTACTATCATCTTAAAGTAATATTTATTTTACTATGAGTTAGAGACGAACATGCAGAATAATTGCCTTATAACACTGATCTTAAGTTATTAAGCAATTCCGACATTGAAACTCAACATTTAGTTGTTTGCTTTTTATTTATTTATTTATTTATTTATTTATTTATTTATTTATTTATTTATTTATTTATTTATTTATTTATTTATTTATTTATTTATTTATTTATTATTATTATTATTATTATACATCAATTTTATATAGCGCTTTTCTGGGTACTCAAAGTCGCTTTACAATGAAGGGAGCAGTGTTTGGGGTCGGTGCCTTGCTCAAGGGCACCTCGGCAGTGCTTGAGAAGTGCCCTGGCACCTCTCCAGCTACCAGAACAACTTCTGTTTCTTTGGTCCGTATTATTATTATTATTATTATTATTATTAATAATAATAATAATAATAATAATAATAATAATAATAATAATAATAATAATAATAATAATAATAATTGTATATAATATAATATATAATTAATAAACTGAATAGATAAATAAAAATGGATGTGATTTATATTAATTATAATTTAAAATATATGGATATTCAATCAAAAAAACTATTGTTTTATTTGTACTATATATTTTCTAAAGTCAAGGGCTGGACTGTTTTTTGAAAGGACTGATTTCGGACATGTTTCACTTACAACCACTGGCCCTTTATCACTTTCACATTATCATTAAAAATAATGATAATATCAAATGTTATTTGATAATATTAATATTATTCATTAAGTTAACACACAACTGATCAAAACATAATATGCAACATCGACAATCTAGACACAAACATATTAAAAGTACCACCAAAACAAATCACTCAAAAAACAAGCAAATTTGGATTTAAATGTAAATATAATTTTGACGTTTGACTGTTTATTCTCTGTTGCAATATCCTGTAAGAAAAAAAAAATATATATATATATACCCACTATCGCGCAATCCCGGTAAGTAAAAGAAGTGCACCTACCCAAATGCTCCTCCCGAATGATGGCTCACTCTATCCAATAGGAAGGCGTGTTTGGCCAACAAGTTTAAGCCAACATGTGTGATTGGGCAATAACTACAAATTGGGGCGGGATTAAGCAGGCTAGGTTGTATTTGTGAGTATGATTGACGTCGGGTTATCTGTTTTCACCTACAAGGCGCCATTTGGGAACACATCTAATTAGATAATGTCAAACAGTTTGCCAGGTCTAAATAAAAATGATTATAGTAACAATGTTACTGCTCATGTCTGTTGTGGGAAGGGAGGAAGGCGGTCTGAGTGGTTCGGGTCTTGCCTCCGTGGACACTGGCCACTCCCTGGCGGTGCCTCGTGGGACGGAACACGGAGGAGGAGGCGGGAGGAGCCCAGCCCAGCCCGGGTCGAGGGAAGACCTCCATCACGGTCTCAGACTGGTTGGAACGGCATGGGGAGGAGGACATGTCCGCCTCTGGGAGGGCCTTTATTAAAAACGGGGATTGTCCAGGGGCCGTCCGCGGCTGCACATGTGCCCGTGTAAACAGGCCTGAGGGTGGAGTCCAGTCCAACCAGACCTGGATCCACCCTGTTCATTATTACCATAACATACCATCATTACTGTGTTATTAATTAAATCACACCCTTTTAATAGTCAGAATTTAGTATTTGACAAGCCCATCAAACTTTCCCCTTTTTTGGTATGTAATTATTTCTAATCTAACATTTATTCACATAGTGATAGTTATTAATTTATTCAATTAAATTAATATACTACATTTAAACAGAAACACCTCCCTGAAATGTGAATACTTATGTCTACTCTGTATATGTCTATGTATATACATGTGTGTATCTGTTTGTATTTTTTCTTTTGTATTATTATGTTTTTTTTTTATTTATTAGTATTATTATTTTCTGATGTAAAGTGTGCACTTTTAATCCTTATTTAACAGTCTTAAAACAGTCTTTTACTTAATTATGTTCTTTTTCTTGACATTGTTTCTACTTTTTATTTGTAAAATTCTCGAGCATCTGTAAAAAAGTTATTTCCCCCTGGAATAAATAAAATACTTCTGATTCTGATTTTGACAATTTTGACAATCACCTTTTTACAGTATGTGTGGGACAAATAAATATTGTGTTTTTTAATGAAACATACTGTTGTGTGTCAAGTGTCATTGGGTGTCAAGAAAGCCACTCAAATAAAATGTATTATTATTACATTTGTATCTTTCTACAAGTATCCATTGCATGTTCTTAAAGAGCTTTAGGATACACATTGATCCCCAGAGAGGAATATTGCATTTGCAGCACCACAGTTGGCTATATGAGAGCAGAGAATAAGAACAAACATAAATAAGTAAATAAATACTCATTCATTCATTTAATGAAAATAGTAGCCAACTCAGGAATGACATGCAATCAAACTAGAATTATTTCTCAACAAGGTGTAAAAAAAAAAAAAACCCAATCAGATTTATATATTAAAAGTCAACTAAAAAAGCTATTACCTATAAAAAAAACAAAGTACTTCTGATTCTGATTTTCTATGTCCTAGTCCTGCAATATACTGCTGGTTTGACAATCACATTTCCACAGTATGTGTGGGACAAATAAATAATGTTTTCTTTCTTTCTTTATTTATTTATTTATTTATTTATTTATTTATTTATTTATTTATTTATTTATTTATTTTATTATTTTATTATTATTATTGAAACTCATTGTCGTGTGTAAAGTGTTGTTGGGTGTCAAGAAAGGCACTTATATTCAAATAAAATGTATCATCTTTGTGCATGTATCCATTGCATGTTTTTAAAAAGTTATAGAATAGAATAGAATAGAATAGAATAGAATAGAATAGAATACACCATTGATCCCCAGAGAGGAAATTTACATTTGCAGCAACACAGTATATGAGCAGAGTAAGAACAAAAATAAATCAGTCAGTAAATACTAATTTAATCATTAAGTTTATGCTAATTTTATTAAAAAAAAGAAAATAAAGAAAGAAAGAAAATAGTTGCCAACTCAGGAATTACATGCCATCAAACTAGAATTATTTTTCAAATAAGCGTAAAAAATAAATTAAAATAAAATAAAATCGATCAGATTTACATAATAAAAGTAAACTAAAATAGCTATTATCAATAAAGAAAGAGGTAAAAGCAGAATATGTTGATAATGGGTGAGAAAAGAAGCTTTTCCTTTAACAACAATGTTAATATTATGTTGAAAACTACTACACATGAACAGTCACAGTTTGTGCAGGACGTGATCGTCCCACGCTTATGAGAGCTGACATTTAGCCACTTCCTAGTTCACCAACACATCTGTGCGTTAACAGACGTTTCTAACGGAAGTTGCCAACAAACGCGCAATCACACTACACTGTAATAATTCACCCAGTGACACTGTGAGACTGTACACATGAAGTTTCCCTCTGAGGCTAAAACACGCTGCTGAAGTTTGCTCTGATGGAGGTAAAAGCTGCTTCTTTTTAAAACATGTGTTGACTTGTAGTTTGAAATGACAATAGTATCGGAACGTTTAATGTGGGGAAACTAGTTTGAAACTTCCTGTAATGTTGTCTCTCCCTCTACTTGAACACACATCTTCTGCTAAATGTAATTAACAGAACAAATTGGTGAAACTTGAATATTTAATCATATTATGGCAAGATATATACTTAAATCTGCGTGTTAACGTATTATTTAATTCTTCAATAATAGCTCCTTTTGTAGTTTTTTTTAATTTGTTTTTCTCAGTCTCTTTTTTTTTACTTTAGTAATACAGTAATCCATCACAATACATAAATACATTTTTTTTTTTTTTTTACAAAACCCTATTTACATATAATGTATTTTTAGACATAATTTACTGATCACTAAGGAACAGTTTTTGATTTGACGAAATCTAACAATAAAACACAAATCTCCCAATAAACTGCTTTTTAGTTAGATAATGATATATATCAATGTGTACTTTTTTATTACTCACTTATATTTTTGAGGATTTTTACAAAATTCAAAATGCAATGCACACTGACAATTTGACAAAGGAAGTATTATTTCCTTGTACAGACACAAAAAAAAAAAAAGCTTCACAATAAGTTATAGAAGTCTGCAATAATGTTGGCTAACTCGTGTTATAAATGGACCTTACCAGGCTTTTTGTTCCAATATTGTCTTCTAGGATTAGCCTCTAAGTTCAACTGTTCGTGTTTGGAGTTTTTAGGTTTTTTCCATCCTGTGGAAAAAGTTTGCCCTCAAAAAACATTTACAGCTGACGCATACAGTATTCCTATCAAATGTCAAGTATAGACATTTTCATCTCCAGGTAATGACTGTAATAACAGTTGCTTTGTGACTTTACAGTTACAGCCCCACCATGTCCTCTGTCTGTCTGTGAGCTGTGAACGGAGCCATGGACAGCTCATCGTCCTCCTCCACAGTGAGGAGGACAGCCTGGATCAGCAGCAGTCGACATCGGTCCACTGTGGAGGAACCAGAGAGAGAGCTGAGCTGCCTACCACCAGCATCTACTTTGGACGACAACGTGTTTTCTGATGGTAAAGAAAAAAATAAATAAATCAATCTCCTAAATCTATCCAGTTTGTGTTACTGAAGAAAAGAATCACCAATGCTGGAGATAATGGTTAACTTTAGATTTAAACATACTATATAAAATCCTTTCTGCACTGTTTTTTAGAAGTATTTATAAGCATGTGGTCTATCACACACAAGAAACTATTTTTGTTCTTCAAATAACTCTGTCACTTATTGGCTAAAGGAAACAACAGAAATGTAGAACTTTACAGACGTCAAGTATAGTAATTCCTACATAATGGGTGATGATTTCTACATTTGTTGACAAGAATGATTGAAAAACCCTACATTCTCAAAAAGGTGATAATAAACTGAGATTACATCATCGGAATGATGTGTTAACTGCTTTTCCTCAGGATGCCTCCCTGGAAACATTGAGAATTGGCTTCTGCGTTGTGGGTAAGCTAGTGTGTCTTAGTCTTTGTTTGTTGAAAGTGTCTATTTGTACGGTTGCCGTACGGACAACCCCTGGTGCTATTGGTACGGTTACCAAAGTACAAGTACGTAGCGTTTTAGGCTTAGGGTTAGGATTAGGTTTAGGTCAAGGGTTAGGTTTAAGGTTAGGTTATAACCCAATATCACAACAATTTTTAGGGTTAGGGTTAGGTTTAGGTTTAGGTTTAGGTCGTCGTTACGCAACCTAAACTGGCCAATGACTGACCTGTCACGTGACCTAAACTGGACAAACAGGGGTGCTGCGTATGGATAGAAAGACTGTACATTGATACAACAACCGTACGGATAGCCACTGCCTTGGTTGTTTGAATCAGATGAAGCTTTACAATATAAAGTCACTAGTGGAAAACCGATTTCCAAACAACAGCAGTTCATGGCAGGTGTTCCAGGTTGATGCTGTGCAGGTCGATGGTCTCCCGGCAGCCTAAGGTGGTGCATTCCTATGATCCCACTGAAAACATGTGAACTGTGTTTGAGTCTTTAACCCATGAGGAGGTGATGTGGCAGAGGTATTACAGGCCTCAGAAAAGCTCTGACATTTTGAAAGTAACATTGACACAACTGATCCATGTATGGAACGTAGCGTTTCTAATGTGGTCGTTGAAAATTCCATACATGCATTTTGAATGTATTTATTCAAACCAAATCATCATTTGGTTGATATTAGGGATGTCCTGATACAACTTTTTCACTTCCGATGCGATACTGATATTGCAGCCTTGTGTATTGGCCGGTACCGATATTGATCTGATACGATATCAGCACGAATCATACATACTTTTATGATTTATTTTGTAGTGTGGAATGTCAGAAAAGGCTTGATCAAGTGATGTTACTCAAACAGAGAACAATAGTCAGCAACAGTAGGTATGAGAAAAACTGGCCCATTTATTATTAAACAATTGGTTCCATAAATGTTGACCTTTAACATAATATCTACAGTATTCTACAACTGAATAAATATAATATATATCGGAGATTTTGGATGCAGTCCGATAAAATCTGATATTCGTTTTCGGTATATTCGATATCGGACTGATATCCGATAATATCAGATCGGGACACCCCTAGTTGATATATGACTAAGAGTGTGATGTGTCTGTAGAGTTTGAGTAAGACAGTTAAATAACTAAAAGGAAACAATAATTTCCTGTTTGCTTCATCAAGTTTGATCTAATCTGATTGACAAGACCTCTAATTCAGTCAACGTTTACCTCAAGACAGACATTCACAGGACTAGACAGTCAGACAACAGTGAAAATGTGCATGTGTGTGTGTGTGTCATTTTATGAAACATTTACTGTGTCTTATAGGTCAAAAGCTGGCTCAGAGAAAGATAGCCAAAGTTCAGGTGAGTATGATCAGGTTAATGAAGGATGATAAAATAAGTAAATAAATTAAAAAAAACCCAAAAAATACATGACAATTCCTGCTGATCAATTTCAATATTGTATACACCCAGGCCAGTTTTGCATGAAGTAAATAAATAATAACCCAAAACTATAAATATTTTCTGCTAGTCTTTTTAAAGATAGTATTTGTGTTATTGGAATAAAGTCAAATATTTGCTTAGGTTAAGTTCATTTTCAGGTAAATGTGCACTATCTATCACAGTTCCTCTTGATATCTACATTATTGACATGTTGCTTGATTTAAGTTGTCCTGCATCACTTGATATTTGTGTGTTGTACTTGATGGTAAACACACAAAAATGGAACGCACTCCAAACAAATACAAACAACCTGGCAGAGTTTCTGTTGCTAATAATTAAAAAAAAACATGTCTTTCATTTATCATACCTGTTTCCACCATGCTGCTATGGATAGATTCTTATTTGTTATTTATTCCTTGATTTGTTTCCCTTTCCTTTATCATCTTAAGACTTTCCATCCAATATTTTTTTTTATCTCTTTCTCAACAGCTTCCAAGTTAGATGGAGAACAGTTTATCTCTGAACATGGGTGAGTTTTTATTTAAAAATTGACAGGTAGTCATTTTAACACAGCTCAGTGTTGACAGGTAGTCATGGTAATCCTGAGCGTGTTCAGCTCCGGTCACGGCTGAGGAGCTTTAACTGGGCTTGAGCTGCTTAGCTGCGCTATCCGAGTGCTTTTCTAGTTATTTATAAGACAGCGTCTTTTTTAGTTTAAAAACCATTGCTTTAAAAACAGTGGCTTCTTGTGTTTTTTTCACCTTCCTCCAGACTGGCACAACACATTGCCCTTAAAGACTGTGGAAGACCCACCAGTAGGTCAGTGACAAACACGCTCACTAAGGCACTAGGCCAGTGGTTCCCAAATGGTGTGCCATGGGATTTTGTGACAACCATACATACAATATACAACTACACAAAAGTAATTATTTTTTAATTTACTACTTTGTAATGAACTCATTTCATAATACAAAGGCAAACTCTATACCTACATTTAAAAATAAATATTCTGTAAATAAATATTTCATGGGTAATATAGTTGTCTTTGTCACATTTTATTAGGCATTAGTCAATAATTATCCACATTTACAAATATTGTACATGATGTGAGCGATAACATGTGTTATAAAGGCTATTTTGCACAATAGGTGTGCCTTCAGATTTTTACTTTGGTGTACCTTGTGCACAAAAAGTTTGGGAACCACTACGCTAGGCAACCTTACTTCAATGTTATCAAATGACAAAGTGGACAACTCAAATAGGGATATTTCATAAGCTTCCAAAAGAAAAGGCTCATATTGAGGATTCAAGCAAGAAACCTTCTGAATTGTCACCAACAGTGAAAAACAGTTTTGGTGTGCCATCTTTGTAATGCTCGTCGTAACTTTCTCCATGTCTCGTCTTCCACCAACCAGCATTCACCAACAGAGATCTTCTCCTTCGTTTTTGAGATTCAACCACAGCATAGCATCCAGTCATGTCTCCTCCTCCAGCTGGAAATCAAGGTGAGGCAGTAGCTGGAAACAAAGAACTGAACGTGCTTTTGAGCTTTAACAGACGGCAGTTTTATTAAGCAACTGTAGCTTTTTTCCAAGTCTTATAGGTACCGGTTCTTGATTCTGGCCTTGTGCATTTACAGTTGTCATTAGTCCCTCGATTCCTTTTCTGTTTTTGAAACATTTTGAAGTCCTGTTGTGTTTCTACCTTATTGAACCACATTAAACCCTTCCTGCCTCCCTAGTGTAACAGAGGTCCTGGAGTTGTATTCAGAAGACGCAGAGAAGACTCTTTCAGATTTGGGATTTGGTTGGGAAGAGCCAGAGATGGCCATACGCATCCCTCCTCGCTTCTTAATGTTTCCCTCTCAAGCCAAAGGCATCAACTTCCGCCTTTTTCTAGATTCACAACTTCGACGCATCAGAGAGGAAGATCCAAGCCTTTCTCTTGCAAGTAAGTCTCAATTTGGACTGACTACAGATAGGTATGATGATATCTTGAAAAATGTACCGGTACTATTCATTACCCGGGAAATAAGTTTTAAAATATTTTAAATGGCTTTTATTATGAAATATGTTTCCACAGGTCGCTTCAGACAAGTACAAGTTCTCACAGAGATGGCCAACGCTTTCTATTCTCTCTACTCCCATGTGTCGCGCACTCCTCTCCAGAAACTGGAATCACCAGAGTTCTCCTTCAGCTCTTCTACTGTGGAAAGAATCGAGCGGTTCAGGAACAGTTCTCGTCATGAACCTCGGTCTCCTGTGGAGAGACTGAAAGACACCGTCAACAAGATGTGTCTGTACACATCTCCCCGCGTATCAGAGTCCACCTCCCCACAGCCCTCACCGAGGAAAGAGTGCTGTTCACCAGAAGTTGTGGATTTCCCTTTGGCGTTTAGGCCTGAAGCTGAAAAGAAGCGGAATTTGGGAGAACTTTATTTGAACATTTCCGCTGGGGATGTTGAGCTTGCCGAAGATTCTCACCTATCAGATATTCAGACTAAAAAATGGATGATGCAGGACAGTATAATAGCTGGTCATCAGGTTATTAGTGAAAATCTAGTCCGACAATCAAACCTGGATAACATGGTTGAAAGTGTAAGAACGTTCGGTAACTTTTCATCTGAGAAAAACTTGATGAGTACTGAGCAATATTTTTCTTCAAGAACTGCTGAGCTAAAGCCTGTCACCAAGGTTGCAAGTGATTTATTCTTCTCACAGAGAGCCTCAATATGTTGTCAAAACACACACATCTTATCTGGGATTCCCTCTGAGGCAGGAAGCAAAGACACATCATGTCCTGCATGTCCCTTTCAACACAATGGGGATGAGTGCAGGACTGAAGGCGCTCCTACCAGAGAAGCCGCCTTGGTGGATTCATCAGAGTTATCTTTTGACCTGCAGAGATATAACAGCAGAGACCCTCTTTGCACAATCACAGTGTCCGACTGGGAAGGAGATTCCATGAATGCATCTCAGAGATGTGAGGTGGAACTTTTGGAAGTAGAGGGACAGTATCTGCTTCCACTTGCACATCAGGACCAAGGCCACGTCTCAAAAAGCATGCAGCAAGTCCCCTCCTTTGAGATGGAAGAGGTATGTAGACTATTAATAGTAAATATGCTTTGATTGCCTGTGATCAAGGAATTGTGCAACAGAGTCACATATCAGAGTGATGTGTTGGCAGTTAACCTGTGCTGCGATGCCCAGAGCAAACCCTAAAAAGCATGAGGATCACATGCAAACTCCCCTCAGAAAGGTCCTTGGGTCCTTTTTGCAATCAGAAGCTTTAACTAATACAAAACTGTTACGCTTTTGCATTTACTAAACCAGGGGTTCTTGGGTCGGGACCCCGTTTGGGGTTGAGAGACACTGTAAGGGGCTTCAAAAACTATTAATTTTTTTACAATTTGCTTTTTTTTTTAACCCTTTTTTTGCAACTACACCAAACCTGCCTCATTTTAACCCATTTTCATCACTTTTTCTTGCCATATTTTTGCTCCTTTTAATGCGTTTTTGGTACATTACTCACATTTCTACCACTTCATCAAATTTCAATGCCTTTTCTGCACATTTTTCTACTTTCAAGACATTTTTGGCACTTATAAACCTTTTCCACTACTTTTCCCACCTAATATTGCATATGTTGACCCATTATTGTTACTTTTAACATTTTTCACCATATTTTTCCAATTACCTTATATGGTGAGTTGTGCTAGCATACATTCAAAGTTCCAGTATAGAGTCCATGTCTGTGAGCTGAATTACACATTAGACAACTGGTAGCTATGTTTTGATGTTTGGGGCCTAATAAACATAAACATTGGATTTTTTTTCTCCCTCTTCAAAGGTGCAAAGTGCAGGAGAGGAAGATTTTGGACAAACAGAAACTTCAAGAGCATCTTTGTCAATGAAATGTCAGTGTTAAGTCCAATTTTTTTAATTCATTTTCATTTCAATTGTTGATTTGATGCATAGGGATTTATAGATTCACATTACAAATACACTATTGAAACAGAGAACACACCATATGAAGGAAACATATTAGGAAAAAAGGTGTTGTCACAGACACTCATGTACATAACGCAGAGAAGTTACATTTTTAAATGGCCAAAGATATGCCTTTCTGTTTTAGGCATATCTTTGCAAAGCCATTTGGTAAAAATTATGTGGATACTTTTCTTTAATTTTTTTTTTTTTTTTTTTACCCAAAGAACATTTGATTTTGTGTGTGTGTGTGGGTGTGTGAGTTCCCGCCTGACTCACAAACTGGTAGTTTCACACTGCAGTGACTATTCCTCTTTCTGTGTAGGTGCAGTGGTTCGTGGTGACAGCATGCAGTCAGACAGCAGTGGCTATGCAGATGAAGAAATTTGCCCTTCACCAGAGCGACAATAAATTACAGGAAGAAAAAAAAAAAAAACATTTTCCTACGAGTTTCCCTACAAAGATGATTTGAGTTGTGAGAGGTTGTGCATCTAAAAACAGACTTTGAGCTGAATATGTTCTCAATTTAAAAGATCAGGTGGGTTAGTATTAGAAATGTTTGAACAGTAAGAGAAGTTTGTTTTAATTTACAGTGAAAACGAATTAAAGAAAAAGAAGAAGACTCTCTTCGTCGTGCATGTAGATAACCACGACAACAGAAGATTTTAGACAAAACAATATGCTTTATTATAAGAGCCGAGCATTAGCTTTGACATGTTGGCATGAGCTCCTTAAGTTAAAACCCAAAGTAATTCTACACATTAAAAACACCAGACAAACACGTTCTCTGATTCTTTACAGAGAATGAGGTGATAAAGTAAAGCAGACTAAACTTTGATGTGTGCACACAGTCAGTATGCGTTGTGCAAAAGATGTATCAAATAGTGCAAACTAACTACCTTAGATCAGTTCTTTAATTGAGTGTGAGGGAATTTATCGTCAGCTCTGCACTATGGAGCAAAAGTTCAGACACATGTACAAAAAGAGCAAAAGCAGAAGTATTACACTTCCTTTTCAAATGATTAAAAACAATCCTGGGCAATAAAAGCACAAAAATATCACAGAGGTAAAGTTATTCGATCGCCATGTGACATGTTAAAGTTACCAGCTTGTGACTTTCTCCGCTGGTTTTAAATTAAAACTATTTTTTCAAACCAAGCAGATGTTTACGAAGCCCCTAAAGTGACATGAATGTGTTTCTATTAATATTTAAACAGTTCTATGTCAACGCTTAAAAGTTTTGTGAGTTAGTTGCACTGACGTGATGCTGGTGAGTCACAAAATAAATCTATGACTCAGATTCTATGACGGCAAATTTTCACACATCGGCTTCCATTTCCTGTATCTACTGTATGTGCTCAGGTAACACAACTACAAAAAATCCATTAAATAGATAAATGTCTATTCATATCCTTTAAGGGGCTCTGTACACTTTTTAATTAAGAAAGAATGGAGTTTACTTCAAAATGGCAGCACTCACATCAGCATCTTTAAAATGGTTCTGAGTATTTTACCACATTTGATTAAAAGATTAAAAAGACACACAAAATGAAGATGACAAACCACTGTGAATTCACACCCAACGAGTAACGCTTTCAGTTTTTTCCTCAATGCCAGCACACATTACGGTAACTCAAGCACCAAAATTATGTTAATGTTTGGACTACATTTTTAAGTTCTTTGTAAATGTGTTGTTGAGTATCTGCACTAAATGAACTGCCACAGCACCAACATGCATTAAACTTTCAAATTAAATTAAAAAAAAAGAAGCTTGCAAGTGTAAAAAATTATATAAATATTTAAAAGGTCTGTCCAATGATTTCTATAAATCACAGGATTAATACATTTTCTGGTAAACAGTCATCACATATCCAGAATTTTTGTCAAAAGGGGATTCATTTTCACATTTGAGGTAATCTTGTTTTTCATGGTCATCACTAAACTTCCTCCAACAATGTCCAAAGTAAAACCGTAGTGAAATCGAGTGCCATCATTTGCCACCTGCCATTATTTTGAGGTACTGCAAAGCATTGTGGGCCGCGCTGTCTCGAGCGTCGTCTGCGTTCGGGGCGAAGCCATGGCACACTGTGATTGGCTGAGTGGACAGCTCAACAAGACACTGACACACACCGCTGCGACCGCGCTCCTCTGAAACACAGACACAGAAACATACAGAGTTAAATACCAAAGCAGTCACAGGCTTCCACTGTACAATAGGTTTACAGTATTAGCAACACAAAAGTAACTTCATTCCTTCAGACCATTTCACTCTGCTTTGCTGTCAACTTACGTAGATCCAGATAACTGACATCGAAGCACTGCTCCACTGACAGGTCGCCCAGCAAAGAACAAAAGTTGGAGTCTGACGGTGTTCCCAGAGGGTGGCTCCGAAGCTGGAGAATCTTCTCACCAGCAGAGTTGCGTAAAGTGTCCCACGTGCAGCTGAAGCCTTTACTTTTACCTGCTTCAGCTCTGCTACCTGTGTGCTGCACACACAGAGGGACACATGCCTTTTAATACACTGCTAGAAAAATCACCACTGTCTGTTAATATTATCATTACAACACAAAACGAGCATATGCACAAAATATTACCCACAGAATGAACGCAAATTAAGAAATCGTAGCAAGAATTATGTGCACAGGCTGAAGTTAATGCAGGTTGGTGTTAGGGGTGTGTCATCCAAGGAACAAATATTCGATTTGATTACGATTCAAGTTGCTACGATTCGATTATTCAACGATTATCACAATTTTTGATGCATCTTTTTTCCCTCACCTTGTGGCTACTTCCATTAATTAAAAGTAACCAAACAAATGCACCTCCGTTATATTCTATTTATGTCAAGTCACTAAATCCAACAGGAAACATATCACAAAAGAAAAATATAAAATTTTTCCAGTTTATTCAATCGGATTAAACACAAAAGTTATCTTATTCAGTTAAAAAAAAGACTTATTCTCACACTTAGTAACTGTAGCCAAAGGCTCGCTCAAACATACTCGGGTGGACATCTACAGACTTAATTGGACGCACGGAGTCTGCTCCGAGGATGTGCGCCCAAATATATTTGAGCCTTTAAGAGTTAGCTGCCGCCATCGCCCACTTCACTTGGTCCATTCCTTCAGGTGTCTGAGCGGCATGCGCGACTTTAACTTTTGTTCCGCGAGCAGCGGTCGTGTTAATGTCATTTAATTATTATGAAAAACCATCGCTTTTTAACATTTATGAATTGATATTGAATAGTCATGTGTCGAATCATGATTAATCTAACAATTGATGTTAGATGTTATTTCTAGTTGGTGTGTTGGCATGGCCTCTCACCTGGTTAAACGTGTCTTCCTCTGCTTCCGCTTCATTGCTCGTCCTCAGGTCTATTGGTACATCATGTATACGAGACAACATCTTAGCGGCCGCATTTCTCTTGGCTAGCTTCTTAGATGTACCGCTTCCTGGGTAAAAAGTGAACGAGAAAGTGGTCAAACTTTGAATACATCATTTGATTCATAGCTGTAAAAGCGATTTGTGTTACTTTGGAGTGATTCAATCTTGGAAGGCGAATCATTCATTCCAGCATCCGATCGTGACTCACCGATCTCCACAAATCTTTCAACTCTGCAGGTCATGGTGAATTCTTTCCGATGTGCAGGACCAGACTCCTGGGTTACCGTGTACTCTGGCAATCGCCATCCTTTCTGAACCACCAACTCCTAAATCAAACATAGGAGAAAGACCCATAGAAAAACTAACTCAATACAAATAGTTGGTGTGAAGCATATGTGTCAAACTCAAGGTCTGGGGGCCAAATCCGGTCATTCAGAGCATTCGATTCGGCACACAGGAGAAAGTAAAAATGACAGAATAAGCATGAATCATTGTGTAAATTACCAAATAATTCAGTTGTAAATTGTTCTTGAAAGAACTCAAAATGTTTTCCAAAATCCTGCAAATTTTCACAAATTATTTCACAATTTTTCACAAATTATTCCACAAAATCTCCCCAAATCTCTCCTGTTGCCACTTTTTGATCATGTAAAGCACATTGAATTGCCTTGTGTATGAAATGCTCTATGCAAATAAATTTGCCTTGTCTTGCCAAATTAACTGAAAATTGATAAAAAAATAAACAAGACAGTCATCAAAATCCCCCACCAGATTGGTTGTCATTATAACTCACAACCTTTTCCTAAATGTCTGAAATCTAAGAACTTAGAGGTATACGAAAGAAAATATTATCACAACAGAATATAAAATTACTAACTATCTTAAACGGTTTCTAAGAAAAGCTGTCCCCTTTGAAGATACCTGGAACAAAGTAAAAAAAAAACAAAATAAGGGCAATAACTACGCAAAGAATATCTGCGTGCTTCTCATTTTCGAACTCCATCAAGGTATTGATACCCTGAAGCCACACACCGAAGTTGGTTATCCTATCTTAATTGATTTCTAAGAACAGCTGTCCCCTTTGAAGATATCTCGAACAGAGTAAAAAAAAAAAAAAAAACAGAACAAGGGCAATAACTCCGGAAAAAATGAATGCGCACTTCTCATTTTTCGAACTCCATCAAGGTATTGATACCCTGAAGCCACACACCGAATTCGGTTATCCTATCTTAAACAGTTTCTGAGAAAAGAAGTCCCCTTTAACTCGGATGGACGGACGCACAGATGGATGGAGATCAAATCTATATCTTCTTTCACACTTTGTGGGACATTTAAGTATCTGCCACTTATTGCTTAAATATTGTTTGATGCCTTTTATACTTTATGTAGTACAAACTCAGGCACATCAATGTTGAAATTGTTTGTTTTCCCGCTTAAAACCTGCGGCCCACTTGTGACCGAACTGCTCCATATTTGGCTCGTGAACTAAAAATGGTGCAAAGTCATTCGAACATTACACCAGTAAAAGTATTTTTAAAAAAGTTTTTTTTAAAAATGTAAAATCAAATCCTTTATTTACCTGTAGGGCACCAACAGGGTTACACTCAGACTGCTGAGAAGTGCCTGAGGTCTTCATCTCGGACAAGGAACTACATAAAAATTGAAAGAAAACAAAACAGTGGAGAAAATACAGAAATCATAAGAACGCTTCATAAGATTTTAGTTTTACTCTGATGGAAAATCCCCAACACAAATAGTAACTGACCCATCACCATCTGATGACCCGTCAACTCCAATAAAAAGGTCAATGCCAACCCCAACTGCGGGAGGCCCTCCGAAGCCTCCTTTGAGCATCTTGAGAGCAGCCTCGGCGGCTTTGTGCTTGGCTGCTTTCTTGCTGGGCCCTTGGCCGGTGCAGCTGATCTCTCCAACAGAGACGCGGAACGTGAAGTTGGGCTGGTGGGCCTGTCCCTCGGCCTTCAGCAGGTCATACACTGGGGTCTTGCCTATCCGCGTTCCATACTCCTGCAGCAGACTGATGGGCGTCTTCCCAGGATTCGCAGCCAGCATTTGCTCAATACTAAAGGAGAAAAATGGTCGCATGACATAAACTGATATAAGATCATTTCATTTACCAGTCATGTGGTTTATCAATACGTGAATTCCAGAAATACTCCAGTATTGCCAATAAGCTAAAAAAAAACACATGTAGCTCTCAAAGGGTAAATTTTATTGTGCTTTTAATAAATACATTTAATTAATTACCTGTATTTGAAAGAAAGAAGAAAAAAAAGACCTATTCGGCCACACCGGGAATCTACAGTCAGTTACAGAAGATATACATTTGTTTCAAAGAGATTCAGATATTCACAGTTTTGAAGTTGATTACAAACTTTATTATACTGGAAATAAAAGCTACTATTGCAACACAGATATAGAGTACAGTGCAACAAACACACAAAATACAGTTGTTTCTGTTGCTATCAATCTGAACAAAGCAGTTCTATTAATTATATATTTGAATTTCTCTTTAGTTTTTGAATGCATTTTTTATGCTGTACTATCATTCACTTATTAGGCACATTTAAATAAATACTATTTTGTACCAAAGTCAATGTATATTTGTTTTACTTGGCTTATATTCTTTTATTTGTCACCTACAGACATTTATGTCTTAGATTTCCTTTTGTCACAGCCACTAAAATAGATTAATTTCATACTATAGCTGTAACACAACCTTAATATAATAGTAATCAAGAATTATTCTCACCACAAAACCACCTTAAAAACATTCAGACTATGTTTATCTCATTTATGAATAATATATTGTCTAATTTTCAGCTGTGAAAAAACACACTAACACTGAGGTAAGTTTCATATCTGTTTGTATCCACTAATAATGACTTTTATAATGGGAACTACAGGTGATTGCTTAATAAACAATCAATCTTCTATATTCAAACAATAATTATTAAAATGTATATGATAATTCAAGGTTAAACTGGATCAATCTGTTTGCACCAGCCGGAAACCAATACAACATACCAAAGGTTATTTGGCCAATTCGCTATTGAGTCCGAGCACTGTTTGCTTTTTTTAAGTGTCAAACTAGTGTGCTGTGTTAGCTTAGCATCACCTGGAGCACCCGGAATTTCTCTTGGAGCTGTCCGATGCTGTCTCGTCGTTCATTCCCTATTCCCCGCAGACAGAGTCGGTAGGTTTCGGATGCCAAATCCCCCCCAGCAGAACAGATACTAGCTTTCATTAGATGGACTCTGGTACAGTCCAGAACAGACGGACAGAGAACAAAAACAACGCGCCTCCTCCACTACAACTGAGACCACTGTCGCACATCTATGACGTAGGTGGCCTGGAGTAGCCTGGTGATAAGCCACACCCACTTCCTCACTTTTGGATGAATTTATTGAATTTATTTGAAATGATTGATTATTTAAAAGCGACAATGCACAATAATAAACAGACATGCTGTAAATGAGCCAGAGTTAGCCAAGAGAAGCTAGTGTAAAAGCGATTAAATACAGAGAGAAAACAACATGACAATATGATAAATAACCATAATTACTGATAAAACAAAGAACCAAACCTGGACTGAAACTCTCACAATTTCCACACAGTTACAGGAACACAGTTCAAACAAAACAGTTAATCCATACTTAAAACAAGTGAAACAAACAATGGACAAAAATCAAAACAAAATAATAATAATAATAATAACAACAACAACAACAACAACAACAACAACAACAACAACAACAACAACAACAACAACAACAACAACAACAATAATAATAATAATAATAATAATAATAATAAGTGCGTATTATATATGTTATATTATATTAAATACCCACCCTTTGTATATCTGTAACTGTTGTCATCATGATTCTATTTCACAATTACATTTTAACTAGCAATGTGAATAAATAAATAAATCACTAGTTAGTGTTTTGTTTTGGTAAAGGGAGGTAAGATGAAATATAATCTTCATCCTAATCCTTTTTGCATATGTTTTGTTATAAATTTGCTCTGTATCCAAATTCTGTTACTCATTGGAATAAATGGTTGAATTAAAAATAGTTCTAGATGTAACCCCTGTATACATCTCATTCATCTTGCCAAGTGTCTTTACAACGCCATGGCTTCCCACACCTAAGTTTATTTGCCTGGTGACAAGAAAGGTGAAAAATCTTTGAACACAAAATACACAATGCAAATAAGTTCATAATTGTTCATCAAACAAGATAAGTACACAAATTCAATTTTAGGTAAGCAAGTTTAATTAAGTAAAAGTATATTTTTAACTATGATTATGCTAAATCAGTGCAGGTAAGTAATCTGTTAAAATAGTCATTGACCAAACAGAAAAAAATAGTTCTACTTTTAGAACTAGAATAACCATTTTACCTTGTGTTTTACACCAGATATTTGATATCAAGGATCCATAATAAATACTCACTCGGCTTTCCATAGGCAACAGGGAATGTTTGAAACCAGCAGAGGGTGACAGTTAGTCACTTTTGTTCCAGCTTTTTCAGTGCCCAGCTGATGTCTATTTACTTCCCACAATGGATCCATGTGGAAAGACAGGAAACAGGCTTTTTAGCATAATGTAGGAATTATATCTAAAAAAAAAAAAAATTTAAAAAACATGTCTGGTGTGTTTTTGACTTGTAGGTACTCTAAAAAATAGAAAATGAAGTTAAAGTAGCCAAGGCTACATCAACAAATGTAAAATATTGTTCATAACAATCATTTATAAGTTGAATCTTATCAAAAATAAATTTTAAAATATCAGCTGTACCACTGTCGTCTGTAAACACTGTAAATATTACAAATAGGGTTTGTCTGTATAGGGAACCTATGTGGACAGAATTTATTTTTGATTGACACCTCACAGTAACACTGGTGGAGATAAGCTACATCTGTTGCCACAGGTGCTCTGAAACAGTCTGGCAGAAGCATGGTTACTCTAACGGCCCCAATAAAAACAAACAACCAAAATCATAATAATTTAATGTTTATTGATTGCCGTAGTGAAAATTCTTCTATGCATTTTTACCCATTTTCCCCGAGTAGTAGCAGTGGGCTGCCAACTGCAGGCGTTGGATTGGGGTTAAGGGACTTGCTCAACATCCCACAGCATTGGCCCGGGTGAGACTCAAACCAGCAACCCTCCGATTACAAGTCTGCTCTCCTTAACCCTACAAAAGTTTATTTTTATTTAGCAAGGTTTTTGGACATTTCTAATAAGTACTTGGGTATTATACACACAATACTACCTTGAAAGTGATAGATTTTGTTGTAAATGTGCCAATACTTGCTCGAAGAATATTTTTTTTAACAATTAGTGCCAATTTCTGCTTTTTTTTTAAAACCCATTTTCTGCAACTACACCAAACTTGCCATATTTTAACCTATTTTCACTTGTTTTTTTGTTTTTTTTTTTGCTCCTTTTATTGCATTTTTGCTACATCACTCCCATTTCAGCCACTCCTGCATCAAATGTCAATGCTTTTTCTGCACATTTTTTTTTCCACTTTAAAGACACTTATAAACCCTTTCCACCACTTTTCCCATCTGTCACATATGTTGACCCATTATTATCACTTTTAACCTCTTTTCATCATATTTCATGCTTATTTTTTTGTCAATTTAACCACATTCACCATTTGTCATGCCCATTATTTGCCAGTTTAAACCAATTGTTCCAATAATGACACTTTTAACCCTTTTTACCACTTTTTTGACTGTTTTGGTCACTTAAATTTATAACTTTTAACCAATTTCTGTGGTTTTTAAAATCCCATTTCACCACCTTTTCCACCATTTTTGGTCACATTCAACCCATTTTATTTTTGATTAAAACAAGGATTTACATCTTTAAAGATGACTATAAATGATAATAAACTTCTGATAAATAAATAAATAAATAAATAAATAAATAAATAAATAAATAAATAAATAAATAAATAAATAAATGTGTTTATCACAGATTTTGCTGACTTTATGAAAGGGCCCCAAAAAGCTCTCCCCTTTATTCCCCCTTATTGATGGCCCTGTCTCCACATGACTTTTCTTCAATGTTCATGTCCGTGTTCAACCACCTTCAGGTACAATGGGGGTCCCCGGCCTCTGGCTCCTTTCTTTTGGGGGTCGCTGGGTGAAAAGGTTGAGAACTGGTATAGGTGAATCATTGTAAGAGAAATGATTTTTCAACATGTTACAGGTTTTGTAAGGAAACTAAGAATGATTTGTTTGGGTTAGAATACAGGTGACCATTGTTTGAAGTTGACATGTACAGGAGTTTAGTTTAAATCTGTTTGCTTTCGTGAACACTTTTTTTGACCACATGAGTTTTGACTGAAGAAACTCCTTCCTGTCAAGGTAATAGAAGTTTCATAAAACATTTCTAGACCCCTTCCATCGCTCCACGGTGAGTTCCTCTGATTTCCGTCGCTCAACAATCAATTTAGTTTCGGTGTGCTTGTTAACCCACACTGAGCTCTGTTAAATAGAGCTTGGGTTTGTGATGGCTTCACTCGTTGGCACCGTCTGAATGTGTGTGCGCGTGTGTGTGTGTGTGTGTGTGTGTGTGTGGCTAAGCACATTTTGCCAAATGCAACATGAAAGCAACTGGCCATGACAATGGATAAAACTGTCTCCCATTTGAACCCCAAACCTCCAGTCTAAACAGGATGATTGATCTGTGACCAAAGAAGCTCTTTCTACGCTTGAGTCCAGTTTTTTTTTTAGTTTGGTTTCCATATTGTATGCCAGGCCTTTATCTGTTTCCCCTGGACCTCATTTATTGACCTTTGATAATAAAAGTATTTTTTTTCCACAACTCATCCACAAACTCACTTTTCCTCTCGACCTTTTTGTCTTGGCCTGGTGCATTGGTGTGTGCGGTTCTTTGGTTGCCAAAGTAATCAGTAGATATCTTTAAGCATGGGGCATGAGTATAAATGCTCCTTTCTCCCCTCCTCTTTCCACAATATGATGTGTTTCCTTTTTTGTGTGTGTTTTGATCCCTCTCTTGCGGCCAAGCTGTGCTGTGGTGAGGCACGGGTTCGAGTGGCGCTCTTGTGTTATTTTTGGCAGCTGCAGTGGTTGGTGGCTGTGGAGGAGAGAGGAGACAGAAAGGGGGATAGCATGAAGACCAAAACCGAGACTGTTTAAAGGATTTCTGTCCAAAGGAATTGCTTTTTAATGATCAACGACCCATTATAGGTGTGTGTGTGTGTGCAGAGTAGACTTTTGCGTTACACACACATTCAAAGTTAAACCTGCATAGACATTTTTTTCTCATTTGGTACATCACAAACACTTCATTTACATGTTCCTGTTCTCAGGCCGCAAACTCAGCGATGCTAAATTGCTCAACTTGTGAAATCCTTTTTTTTCTTCTTCTTCCTCCTCCCAGTAAAAATCCACATCCTTTAAGGAACTTGGTGTTTAAGTGCAACTGCAAAGTTACATTTGGGCTTGGTTAAGTCATGTCACACGGGAACTGCTCCTTGTTTGTCAACCACTCCGTTAAAAAGCCTTCTCCTATGTGGGAGCTGAACTGTGACATGACGCCTGCTCAGGCAACTTGCAGAGTCAGACGCTTCCACCCTTCTTGGCTACAGATCAAGAAATCCGTATTACTCAACTTTATTTATTTAAATATTGTGGTGGCGGCGGTAGTATGTGGGGATCATGTGCATGCTTGACTTATGTGTGCGAGAAGTAGTTGTGTATGCATGTGTGTTATCCCACAAAGATATTTCAATTTCTTTGAAATATTAAATAAACATGGAGCAGCAATGGCAGCAGAAGCCTGACTTGAAGCGCTGCCTGCCAATGGGTTTCTGGGTGGATGCGTGGTGGTGGTGCTGGTGGTGCGGGGGGGGGGGGGAGGTTTGTGGCCATGGCTCTGGGGGGGTGAGGCAGCTCATGGTCAGGGCCCCCATCGGACACAGTGGCGCCTCGCGCTGGAGGACTTCTGAACCACCACACTCCTCCACCAAAACCCCTGCCAACTCCAGCTCCCTGCTCCCGCTTCCAACCCAAATCACCCTGCTCTCTCTCTCTCTCTCTCTCTCTCTCTCTCTCTCTTCTCCCTTTTTTCTTTATGGCTGCTCTTTCCTTTATCCCTGTTCAGTTGATTCACATCAAACTTCATTTGCTTGTTGGCTTGTATCCTATTCCTTCTTACCACTGTACATTTATTTGGCTGCATTCAGAGCGTGTTTCTATCATCTCACCTCAGAATGGTTTTGTGTTATTACACCTCGTCCATTCCTTCTCTTTTCATATCCTTTGCTTCAAACGTCTGAAGGAAGTATTTAGTGGCTTAGCAAAAACAAAACTAAATTTGTTTTGAGTTGTACCAGCGAGACGTTGAGCATTCTGTTCACGGAAAGGACATTTTAATGGTGCCATAGATATCATTAAGTGTTTTAAGTTGATCAGTTTTCCAACCATTTTGAATAGGAAGAAAGGAAATATTCCACTGTGGCAAAAACACAGTACACCATCCCAGCTTTTCTGTATTTTATCTTATTATATATAGTCGTAGATGTATATCAACTAAAATTGCATAGAGTTTTATTTATTTCTTTAGCGTAATAATTCCACAATTCTCCAATAACAGTGAACGATTGTCTAATTTTTAGGTAATTGTGATGAAGTGTAATAGCTGGACCTTTTACTTTTAATCATAATATAGATGTCAAAAATATTAAGCAGATTAGATATGTCCACACTTTGTGTGTCACGCATGTGATTTAAAAAAAAAAAAAAAAAAAACAATAATCTTTTATTTTCCCTGGAAGCAATTTGTCATCCGGAGACTAATAAATTGGAAGCATATTATCTTTTTAAAGCAGTACAGAGTCACCCACAGCCCTCCCACAGTCCCTATAAACCAAATGGCCTCATTTAGTGGTGCACTTGGTGCGACAGGGAGTAAGGGAGTGCTCCCTTTTAAAATCTAAACGCTGATCTGAGACGAGGAAATGTTGTTGCACCATATGATTAAAGCCAATAATATAAAAACCAGTTTAGGTTTTGATGATGTAAGTCAGTGTTTCCAAATCCTAAAGTCACCATGGACTAGTTTCATGCAGAAAAAAAGCTCCATGGCACTGTGTGCCACTTTATGGTTAATATAAGAGAGTCTTTACACCTTCGCTAATGCCACTTACACACAGAGACAGATTTGTTTCCGTTACACTTTTTAAAAGTTTTTTCATGCATGTTTTCTAATGTTTATCTATACAATACTCTAGCCTAAGGATTTAGGCTTTTGCTTTGTGTAATGCTCAATTCACTATTGTTATTACAGTTGGATCAGAAATGATTTTTTTCCATACATGCAATAAAGAAAGAGTTTCATCAGCAAAATGATGCTTTTTCCAACAATGTGTTGTGATCATTTTTTCAGGCTGTTTTAAAATGAAATTTTGAAATTCCAACATTTTTAGTTGAATTTGGAACATTGTTCAGGGTGCGTATGTAAAAGTGTTTTCTCAAAGACAGCTTATTTCACATACCTGTTCTCATGAAATACTGCTATGGCTCCATTAAAGCACTATAATGTCAATCAAAGGCTGAAACAATAAACCTTTGTGTGGACTGGGCCTAAGTAACTTTCCAGCCACTTCTCTAGCATAATAGCAGACGTGCTGTGAGAAATCATCTGACAATTGATGTAACACTGTCCAATCATCTTACAAATGTTCATACAAAATAAATTAGACTTTATATTTATATGGGATAAGTTGTTTGATCCTGTACTGGAGAACATTTCTAAATGGATATCAGAATCGGAATCAAAAAGGTTTTTTATTTGCCAAGTACACTTTAAAAACAGCACAAAAGAATCAAACTTGGCAGTTGGTGCGAAAAACAGAAAAAGAACAAAAAACAAACCACCAACAACAATAATAGTAATGATAAATATAAAGGATAAGGGATAAATAAAGGATAAATATATACATATATATGTGCTGCAGTTGTAATGGCTCACAAAAGCTTGAAAAACACTTCATCTGCACTGAAATATGACATTAGTATATTTTTTGCCACATCCTGAAAAGAACGAGTTTGAGAAGAAAAGCAACCAGGATGAAAACAGCTGCCTCTTTCAAATATTGAGGTTTTCATCTCGAGTTGACATTCAAAAAAATCTCCAAAAAAAAAATCCCAATATTTCACCTCTCTTCTGTGTTGTGTTGATGTTTTAAACCTTCACATACAGGTTGACCTCCTCTTAATGTCATGGTTTATAGAGATTCTTGAAAAAGCTAGATCCTGTTGTCATCATCAGGCTGAATGGAGAGCCCCTGGGTATACATGCCTCTCTCACACACACGCACGCACGCACACACACACACACACACACACACACACCTGTGCTTTTGTCCTGCTTCATGGCTCATGTAAACCCACCCTGCTCTCACCTTTTATAGGTATAGAAGGAGGGTTAGAGCCTCTGGCTATGTCGGACCACAATCTATTGTTTTAGATGAATGCTCAGTTGTCTCTAGAAAACAGGCTCATTAGCATTTTGCTCAACACTATGTAATGAGGGTATTTGTTCAAAAGAATTGAACTGTGAGTGTCTTCCTGCAGGGAAACTGTGAAGCATGACTTCATAAACATTGGAGAAGAAAGGAAACATTCAGATGGGAAATGTGATTTGTAGTATTTGTAGTGATTTAACTGGAGTGAAACAATATTTTAGCTTGAATGATGTGGCTTTTTAAATCAAAAGGCGTTCATGAAACCTTGACAAGATAATGGCCGTGCACAGAGCTGATGCGTGCCTTAGCTCTCCATCTTTGTGTCTATTTTATCTATTTAATGTGTGTTTTACTTTTTGGCAAACAGTTTTTTATCCCTGGGCCATGAGAACTCTGAACAAAAAGTAACCAACTTCCTCCCATGACTCAAACTACATTTGCAATCGCAAATCCTATCTATGTGCAATAATTCACATAAAAGTGCAATCCACTATCTGTGCCATATTTGTTTATCTCACCAACAGGTCAGTTTATATTTTTATATCGCGTGTTATGGTAATGTATATAGTGTGTAATCATATTATATATTTATATTTCTTTTTCCAATATTTTATTTAAGTGTGTGCTATATGTCATTCCTTTTTTTGTATTTTTGTTTTTTTCTTCTGCCTGCATGTGTCACTGCATATATTTTCTTTTGAAGAAAAACTTCATGTCTCCTGTCTTTCAAAATACCAATGTAAAAGTACATTTAAAGCTACAGTATCTTACCACCATCCAAATTACTCCTGGAAATGGAGTTTATTTTTCTCATTAAATGCAAAAAGAAAAACGAAAAACACTGGCAGCAGCTGCTGTTGCAAAAGCCACTGACCATCTTCTCACCCTCTCCACCCCACCTCCATCTCAACCACCACCACCCCACCCTCACTTACTGCCCTGACACACCCTGCCCATACACCATTCCCCATGTTTGCCTTTCATGTTGTGGACTCGACTATGTGCCCACTTCAGACCACCATAAACATGTCGGTTCCTGATGACAGAGTGGGCCCAGGGACGTTTTATATAAATTGACCTCAACTACAGCTCATTAGGTGCCCTAAATTGGAACCATGCAGCCTGGGAACGGCATAGGAGTTACTTCCACACAGGTTGCGCCATCAACTGATGTCAATCCCAACATAATAAAGTGGTTTTCATATTTTAACATTTGGAAAATAGCTCAATTTACTCTTAAAAACTTCAAGGCATTCTGTATAATTCACCTGTTACCAGTGTTTTATTGCGATTTCTTTAGAATTAACACTTTAAACACTTTTTTTCGTCTGACAAAGTGTCACAAAACATCTGTTTAAGAGCTCATTTGCTCCGTCCTAGGGCTATCTTACTTTTAATGCCGAGTCCATGGGAAGTCCACCCACTTAAAGTATTTTTATTAGTCTGGAAAAGCCTCAGTGACCTTACGGCAAAGTGGACAGGGAGTCACGAGTGTCACTTGTTGAGACTCTTGTGCAAACGCAACAAAATACCTTCAACAAAAGAATGGCAGACATTGAGACTTTGCTGAAGCCTTTTTTTTCGTGCGTCCGTGTGTGTGTTTGTGTGTGTGTTTTCATGCATCCTGCTCTGATTGAGGTCTTTTGTTTGACTGCCTGCCTCCATAAACAACACGACCACAGTCCCCTCTGTCCTAATCCCTCTTCTCTCCTTTGCTGACCCCACTAGAGCTTGTCTCTGTAATTACCTCGCTGCTGGGCTGAAGAGAAAAGTAATTGTCTTTAGTAACTAACTACAGTTGGTCTGTGAAAGGGGGCCTTTGTTTGAAGTTAAGACATAATTCAGTGCTTTGTTTTGGTCTGTAAAAGATAATGAAAGTATTTAGTTGGCCAGGGTAAGGTGATGAAATAGAAAAATAAAAAAGCAGGATAGAAGTAGTTGTGTAAAAGTGTGTAAGATTGGAATCTTTTAAACAACAGATTTTAATGTTTTTTTTTTTTAAAGGTTTTACGTGTTCTCGGAATAGTTTCTGTTGAGAAATAACTCCAGCAAAAGAAGGTAAAAACTTTTTTTTTATTCTTCAACACCAAAAACATCACTCGTAAATCTTACATAATTTTTGAGGGTTCATGCTTTATCCATATTTACAGTATTTTATTTCACAACAATTTAGCAAAAACTGTTAGTTCACTGTCACTAGAATTAAGAAAATGACATGAAATAATTGATGCACCGTGACGTCTTCTCATTGTAGAAGATTGCTTAAAATGTAGAAAATATATAGCAAAGTAAAATAATGACAGCCCTGAATTCTTTCAACATATAGAATGCATAATTAAAGAAATAATCTGATTTCAATTAAAAAAAAAAAAAATTTCTTCCCGGTAAGGAAGCCCTCACAAAAGATTATACAGTAATAGATAACACACACAATTAAAAAAGATCTATAAATTAAACTCTAAAAGCTCATCTAAGCCTCCAACTTGAAACTAATAAATAAGGAAAAAAAAAAGTCTTAATTTAAACTTAGTCAATCTTGCATTTATTCTTTCCAGGTGTTATATGTCCTGCAGAGTACAAGATAAACTCTCGTGTGTATAATTTAAGACATAAATTAGATCCATAAGGTAAATGATTTTAAATTAAACAAAAGAGAGAACAATACATCATATATTGAAAAGTCCTCGAAAAAAAAATGTTATTAAGAAGTATTGTCAACGTACAGATGTAGGTTGTGTTTTTCTCTTAGCATGCATAACCATAAGTGTCTTTCAACTTTTTCCTTTTGCAGCTCCAGAGGTCCTTTTTTTCTGAGTGAATTGCTTCAGTGGTTTGTCTCATTTGAAAGTCAGAAAATGTTTTTCAGCTACAAAATGTGTGTTAGCATATTTTCTGTTTCTGAGCATTACTGCGTCTCTATGTGTGCCTTACTGTATGTTTGTAAGGTTGTGTTTTCTACAGAGTGTTGTTGCTTCCTGCACTGTGCTCAGATAAACACTGACGACATCCTGTCTCATATATTTGCAAAAACTTTCACAAATGAAACTTTACAGAGTATTTGATTCAGTCAGATCTCCAACAGTCCACTGCTGTTCTCCACTCCATTAGTCGTGCCAGTCTTCTCATCCCCGTTAGGGATTTGGTCAGCAGCAGTGTTGGTAGATACAGCACCGGAGCTGAGTTCTGTGGTCTCTTCACTTCGTGGATCTGTTTCTCCCTCCACAGCCACGGCCTTTCCTTGCAATGCAGATTCTGCGTGGGTCTTCTGATGCTTGGAGAGGTGGTCGCTACGTGTGAAGCGCTTGTTGCATAGTAGACAGGTAAATTTCTTCTCCCGTGTGTGGGTGCGCACGTGCCTCTCCAATTCATCGGAGCGAGTGAATCGTTTCCCACAGAAGAGCCAGTTGCAGACAAAGGGTCTCTCCCCGGTGTGCCAGCGCAGGTGGGCTTTGAGGTGGGAGGCTTTACCGTACACCTTTCCACAGCCCGGGATGTGGCAGCTGTGCACTGGTTTCTTCCTCAAGGATGCAGCCGAAGCCCCCAGCCTCTCCAGCTCCTGGCAGTTAGGGCAGTCACATGACGATCTGGTAGGAGGGTTCCCCCCACTGTATGCCCCTGATCCCCTTGGAGGCTTGAGGCCCATTTGACTCTCAATCAGTCCTGCACTGGGCACAGGCTTGGGCTTATACATGTCCTGGGACAGCATGTGCTGGGAAGGCTGAAGGAGATGTGAGGAGGATCCCAGTCCTACAGATGGGTAAGGAGCAGGGTTGAGTTGAGTAAAGTCAGTGTTGTAACTGGGTAGTTGTGGGCTAAGGGACGCCTGAGGTGCTACGGGTTGTAGGGAGGCCTGGAGACCTCCGTCCCCTTGAGGCTGTGTTGCTGACAGCCAGTTGGAGTTGGGGTGGACGTCCCACCAGGAAGACGTAGCATTTGCTGGAGCAGCGGTTATACCAGGGTGGATACCAGTCTTGTACCAGGAGCCATAGGGGTGAGTCATATCCAGAGAGGTGTAGACACTAGTGAGACAGTCGGTGGTTGCGTGCGCTTTGGACACTTCCTGGGAGACAGAGGTTTGGAAAGTGTGGGAGAATGGATTATAATCTGTGTAGCCCCCGGTTGAAGGAGGGGGACTTTCAGTGGGAGTAAGCAACCCACCACCCCCGCCTCCTCCTCCAGTTGTAGCAAAGGAGCCAGTGTAGGAGTCCGACAGGCCGGTCCCGTCTGCAATGCGTCCGTTCTTCGCTGTCTGAAGGTCAGAGGTCATGATGTAAGTCTTCTTCACTGGAGAGGTGGTGCCGTTTCTACTGGGTGTCGCAGAATCCCTTACTGGGCTGGTGCTGCCAAACTTGTTACAGGTAGCAGTTAACATAGCCAGAGGACTGGAGCCATAGCGTGCATCTTCCTGGGGAGGAGGAGACAGGGAGAGCAAATGAGACTGTCTGTCTGCAGGAAATGGCCTCTTGCCGCCGCTGCTTCTGTCAGTGTCAACTCTAATAAAAAACGTATGTCTGACTGCCACCACAAGCTTTGCCTACTCTCTCCACTTTCAAAGTGGCTGGGCCAATTTCAAGCAATGGATGTTTATTCATTGGACGGCTGCAATCTGCTCTGACAAGGAGGAATTTCCTTACTTTGTTTAATGAAAACCACTGTCTTAATTTTACAATCACAGTTATTATGAGCACAAGTGATTAACTTTTTACAATCAAACTTGATCGCTCTTGGCAAAATAAAGACATAGTCAAGCTTCATTGTACCACATGTGCTACAATGATAATGCCATTAGCTTAATATACATGCAATTTTTTTCTGAAATAGGTAGAAAACCATCCTTCCTTTGTGTAGACACTGATAATTAAAAAAAAAAAAAAAAAAACTTCATCCTCTTTAAATTAACAAATTATTGTGTGTATAAAATTCAAACACACGCACTCAGATGATTACAAGAATCAGATATTGTACATTGTATCAAGATGCAACATATATACATGGCTGATACACTATTATTTTACTATTGGTAATAGATAACTCAGAATGTTCACGTTCTATGGATTTGTTTTGTGCTCATGTTTTTTCGCCAAGACATTTGTTTCAAATACGGAGCTTGAACAAGTTGTTTTAGACTCCTTATTCAAGAGAAAAAGTACTGTAGCTCCTATTTATTCTATTCATTAGTTTTGTTATTTTATATTTGATCATAAATGCTGCAGGCTTTTGTGGGATTTGGAAATTGCTTTTTACATTTTAAACGACTTCCAGACTTTGAGGGAATGATCACCTAAAGTTGTGGTGGCCCTCCAAACTCGCAGTGCTCAACAAACTTAGTTTGCTTTCAGGTTTCTTGAAGATTGAATAACTTTTCATGATTCAGCCTAAAGTATTATATAAACCAAGTGTTTTTCCATATTTTGTCTGCAGGAATGTTCAACAATATCAACAACAGAAAAAGAGAAAGCGAGTGTACTTACAATCACATATCCTACCTCCAGAATAGATGCGGCCATCCCTGAGTAACAAAATCCTAAAGGAAGCCAAGGGGAGCAGGAGAGGCGCAGCTCTGAGTCCCAGGACCGTGTGGAAGGATTTGGGCTCCCTCGCAGGGAAGTGTTTTGAGGCTCCCGGGTCCCGCCCCCTAATTACAGGCTTTGGGCTCTTTGAAGACTTGCTAAGAAGCAATAAAAACCTAGAGGAAAATGAACTGAGATTGGTGGATGAAAATAACGACAGCCCACCTCCTGCTAATGTGTTGAATTATTTTCAATATAAATGTATGAATGAGTTACTCATCCACCACCATATGGACATTATTTCAGTTTCTCTGGCCTTGTTCTTTTTCCACTGGGTTTAGTCTCTGGGAGTCTGGAGGAAGAGACTACATTTTATATCACCTCAAGAGTTATTTGGACTAATTTCTTCTCAGACTTAATTCTTTACATTATATTTGCTGTTATAGACACAAGGGTCTTAAAGAAACAGTGGGAAACACGCTGGAGTTTTTTTTGGCTTCATTCAAGAAAAAGAGGAGAATATAGGACCTTGGTCCGACCACATAAATTAAAAATAATTTCGGCAAGGCTGCGGTTTCTATTTGAGATTTTACTATTCTGGTTTCGATCCTTTCTGTTTCCAATGTACTTAAATTCTGCAAAAACGGACTTTTCAGACATTTACTGTGATGGTTAAGGAGTCTGAATCATAGAAGCAATAAGCAATAAAGAAATTGTTGACAACAATGAAAAATAAAGCCAGAGGGGCAAATACAGTGAAGGAAGCGACATTTGACATGAAAAAGAAGCAATATAAGATTTTGATTAAAAGATGACCATAATAAAAATCTGTGAGTAAGAAAATAAAGGAAATACCCCAAAAATTGTATAAGCATTAATACTATTTATTAATAAATCCACATCTGTCAAGTAACTACCACTTTTTATTTAAAAAACGTCTTGTGCAAGCATGAAAGTTAGTTTTAAATTTTAGCTGTGGAAGGAAAACTGTTTGCTGAAAACGTCAATAGAAGTTTATAGATGCTTCACTGAATGATTAGCCAAATTTGACCTCTGAAATTACACTTTATGATCTGAAACCTCATAATATCTCAAGTGAATTGAACAACTTGCATACAAGCATGAGTTTGCCTATCTATTATCCACAGATCCCACACTTTTACTGGTAACCAGAGCAGAGGAAGACCATCACAGATGCTAAAAAATTACTCCCTGGGGACAATTTCCAACTCTGTTTAATGTAAAAGACACATTTTTGGAGTTTAGAGACAAACAGGTGTACCAGAGGTAAACCACAGGAGTGCTTAGAGACAAGTTTTATAGAGAAAAACTGAAACACAATTAACATTTTTGCTGTGAGACCAGGTGGATAAGCGTAAATGTAAATGTTGATAACTCTCTTTTTATCTGATTCATCATTTACAACATGGATAGTCAACAATATTTGTCCATGTGCCAAAATCATAACTGGGAGGTGGTGAAGACCTGGGAACACAAAGACACAAGAGGTAAAACATGAATAAAAACATGAACTAAAGACAAGCAAATAAACTAAGATTTACTGAAAAAAGGGTTTGACTAAAAGTGAGCCACGAGGGCCATAAACAAACCAAAACTACAAAACCTAACAGTTACCAAAAGCTGGTTCAATGACCATTATGTCACTGTACTTGATTGGCCAGCTAACCGACCTGACCTGAACCCAAGAGAGAATCTATGGGCTATTGTTAAGAGGAAGATGAGACATTAGACCCAACAATACAGATGACCTGAAGGCTGCTATCAAAGCAACCTGGGCTTCCATTACCCCTGAGCAGTGCCACAGGTTGATCGCCTCCATCGCATTGATGCAGTAATTTATGCAAAAGCAGGTCAACAAGTATGGAGTGCATAGAAATTAACAAACTTTGCAGAAGTCTGACATTTCAGTTTAAAATATCCTTTTTTATTGATCTTATTTAATTTTCTGATTTTCTGAGACACTGAATTTTTGGCTTTTATTATCTGTAAGACTTAATCATCAACATTTCAAGAAATAAAGGCTTTGATTATTTCATGTCATGGGTCTATATTTTATATAGGTTTCAATTTCTAAAACCCCTAATCTCTTTTTGCAACTGACCGATCTTAATGAAATTTGACTCAGTTATGACGGGTTGGATTGTCAGTCACCACACCGAGCTTTATCCGGATCAGATCCAGATTGCACATTTGACTGTGATTTTTCCAAAAAAGTGGGAGCGCCCAAACATTTTACCCACTGTATTGTTATTAATAATAATGCATCACATTTATATAGCACTTTTTTGGAGACTCAAAGCTGCTTATATAAGACAAAGGCAAATAAAGAAAAGAAAGAAAGAAAGAAAGAAAGAAAGAAAGAAAGAAAGAAAGAAAGAAAGAAAGAAAGAAAGAAAGAAAGAACAAAAAAAATAAATAAAAGAGAGTGGGGATAGAAATGTCTTATAAGCCTTTAAAGTGTGAATGTCCACAATTGTTTATAGAAGATCCCATGATGCATAAGAGAACAATCAAATTAAAACTAAATTAAATACATTGAAATAGGAGTTTTTGTCTTATTTTAAAATAAAAACCATCATATAATTCAGGATATTGTAACAAATTAAATTGTTTTGATTTTATGCGAATACTTAAAAAAAAAAAAAAAAATCCTTTGTAAAACTTGAAAGCAGGGTTTAATTAAATTTTCTGGCTAAACAACTCAAGAAGTCAACTTTCAGTCTCAAATAAAACGGATTCTAAAATGCATTTCAGTGGGCGTCTCATTTTTTGAAGGAGAGCACAGAAGATTAAAATTGTTGTCAAAAATAAACATGTAATTTTTGTCCTTAGTTTTTCCTCAATTACAGGGCATGGTCAGAGCTGGGCTTGTCTTTGTGGAGAGTCTGGCCCTCACATGAACACTGCAGCTAAATTTGGTAGTCTGCTCCCCGACTGACCTTCATCCATTTATTTTCTTATTCCAGAAGTGGTGTGAGTGGAAGAACAAAAAGTTCGAGATGCAATTGTACTCTACACTTTCGCAATCTCCAACAGGGCACGGCTCAGAGTCTTTATCTGGTAGACTTTAGTCAACTGTCAGACAGGGTGTTTTGTCTGTCCATTCATCCATCCATCCTTCCATCCATCCATCCATCCATCCATCCATCCATCCATCCAACATGTCGAACATTGACATCTTTTGACACTTTTGAGGCATTTCCTTCCTCTCTCATTTGACACATGGCCCGTTAGCGGTGCAAGTCTTTATGCAGTGTTCCTTTTCTTCTTAGTGATCATTAGTGCTTTATATTTTACAATTAGGTGAAATGAGAGAGCAAAGCAAAAAAAAGCTCCTCTACAGTGAAAAAGTGGTCTGCAGTCGGCTGCTTCCCGCATTTTTATAAACTTTGGCGTGTGCCCATTCACAGTTCTCTTCAAACGAGAGCATGTTGGATCTATAATTACAGAATGAGTTAAGCTCTTAACAGCCTCATCAAAAAGCTTTCTCTGCTCTATTTGCTCTACTCTTCCATGTGTGTTTTTTGTTGCTACTTTTTGGTACAGACCCTCAACAAGCTTGATGAACTTTAGGGTGTTGGGTGGGCACGGTTATGTGTCGTTAATTACAAGTTTGATGTAGATAGTTATTGTCATTAAGACGGCTATTAGATGCATCAAGTGGCTTTGGCTTCACTGGTGGCTGATTGACTTTTACAAGTAGCACATTGCATAATGTATTAAGATTTAAATCTATCTATTAGTTACTTTAATCACCTCTGATTAAGGGAAATATTTGATAAATTTTCTAAATTCGTAAAAATGCAATGTTAAGTTACTGTACTATTGCTAGTTTATTCATCAATAAGTTTGTGCGGCAAATCAGGCATGATTTCCATTGTACTGCTTGAACGCTGGCTTTTTGCTGAAAACCACCAGATGCAATTTACGTCTCATTAGAGTTTAGAAAAGGCTTAAAATAAATATGCGTACCCCTACCTTAGACCATTCTCACAACCTTACAGAGTGATGTGGCGTTTGCTACCTGTGTTGGGGAAGCAAAAATGTGTACTAAATTATATTATCTAGAGTAGATTCAATAATACCTGCAAAAATGAGCAATTATTAATTGTGTAGCTACATGTCTAGCCCTACGACATACTGTCCAGCTTGTAAACAAACCACTGTGGTCCGAAATAGTATAAATAAATAAATGAAACATAATCAAAAATGTTTTTCATATACAACCGCAGGAGTGAATGTAAGTGGTTGTGTGTCTGTCTGTGTGTGGTGCCCTGCGATGGACACACTGTCCAGGGTGTCCCCCGCCTAACGCCCAATTGAGAACAGAAGAAAGGCACCAGCAGACCCCGACAACCCTGAAAACAGGAACAAGCGGGTCAAAAAATGACTATTTCATAATGTATTTATTTGATACTGATAGTAGCATCCAAATGCTGCGCCAACCTGGCATAAGTTTGATTTTCCATTTCCTGGTTAGTGCAACATCAAAATTCATCCACTGTAAAGTTCCTGGTCTTCTTAACATCCAAGGAAGTGGATGACACGTAACTAAGCACTAAAATGTTTGATTGAAATGCCATCTCTAGACAGAGTAAGATTGAGGCTGGAAATAAGAAGAGTAAGGTGTGATGAGAAAATATTATGTGAATATTGAAAAATCTCCAAAATGGGTTTGCCAACATATAAAGAGATGATACTTAGGGTTAATAGACAATTCTGACAGATATTAGTAACAAGGTTTTAAAGGAGACATATCATGCTTTTAAATCCTTCCTTTTTACATATAAATCATACAGTTGTGGTCTATATAAAGCGGAACTGCAATGCTTGGGTCTGAATTCCTCATTATTATAGCTCCTCAGGCCCCTTTTCTAACCCTTTTCTGATGTGCTTCTAAGAGCAACTCGTTTTGGTGCAGTCTCTTTAAATGCAAATGAGACACTTTATACCCCGCCCCCTCTCCAGGTTGCAGAGGTGACACTCGGTTCAACTCCACCCTGTTCGGCCATTCTTGTAGTTTGATAGAAGAGATACGATTATGTAGCGGCGCAGAAAATGTTTATTCACACGTTATTTACAAAATGTCAACATCGGAAGACTTGTCCATCCAGCCTTACATGTTCGAGCCAGAGTCTGACCCGGCGGAGCGAGATGAAAATGAAGATGATGAACCTGCAGAACCCTAACAAGTGAGCTAACACAAGCACTGAGCTAACGCTAGCGCCAAGCTACCGTCACGAAATGCATTTTAATACAGTCTTTTCGGAGACTAAAACGGCAAAATGAAATGACTAATGAAAACTTTAGACTTAAATTAAATCACGTAGGCCATATCATCAAGGATCTAAAACGAGCACACAGCGCTAACATATGAAGTCTGAAGACGGTGCAACTGCTAATGCTAACAAAACAATGACAAGGACGTCTTATCATCACACTTTTTAGCGCTATTTACAGCTTACCGAAGTGCTCTGTTCGTCGTCTCCAAAGATAGAAGGAATTGAACCCTCAATCAGACAAAGTCTTTCGGCAAATCCTTCTTTACAGGTATACTGGGAAGCAGTCATCCTTGAAGTGCTTTGCGCACACAAAAATTACCTCACCCACAGATGTGGGTACAATTTCGTGAAAAATAAAACTCAACCAGGCACTTCGAAAAGGTTCTGATGCTGGGAAACGGTGTAATGAAGCGTGTGGGTTACTACATCCAACAACCAAACATTTTGACTTATCCTCTCGTAACTTCGGCATCCTGGAGCTTGGACTACAAAATAAAAGTGAGAAATAAAAATGGCGGATTGCTCGAAATGTCCTAATTTGGCAGTTCCGCTGCAAATACTGTGACGTTATTGTTCAAAAAACGTAATAGAAAATAGAAAAATCAAAACAGATTGAAAAATATGACCAAAACAGAATATAAAGATATCAACGGAGCACCTGAAGAGACTAATTTGAACTTTTCTGTACTTCTAAACACTCTAAATATACAACAAAATGCATTTAAGGGCTAAAAAAGTGGATTTAGCATGATATGTCCCCTTTAATATTCAGCTTTAAACTTTGCAAACACACGGTGGATTAGTGGTTAGCACGTCAACTTCACAACAAGAAGGTCCTGGGATCAAGCCATAGGGTGGACACTTGGGTCCTTTCTGTGTGGAGTTACCATGTTTTCCCCAAGCTTGTGTGGGTTTTCTCTGGGTATTCTGGCTTCCTCCCACAATCCATGAACATGACTGTCAGGTTGATTGGAGTCTCTAAATTGCTCGTAGGAGGGAATGTGAGTGTGCGTGGTTGTCTGTGTGTAATGCCCTGTGATGGATGGACTGGTACCCTGTCCAGGCCCAGGGTGTACCCCGGCCTAACGCCCAATGATAACTGGTGATAGGCACCAGCAGACCTCCGCAATCCTGAAAAAAAGAGAAAGCGGGTCAGAAAATGGATGGATGGATAGACCTGGCAAAAAGGACCATTAAAATTCACATTCGTGGTAAAACAGCAGTAGCGCACATTGGCTAGCTCATGCATTGGCTTTGCACACATGCATTATTACTTACGTTATCTTAATAAGCTCCCAAACACATCTCTTTTTCAGGGGCGACAGGCCTCCTGTTTTTTTCATTGGTGTCAAGTTGCCTCACATTGGTATCATGAGGCCATTACAGCAGGGAAGTATGTGTGCATAATGTGGATCATTGGAATATCTCACCATAATGCATTTCCTTTGACGTTCATCTCTGTGCTGTAACCCTCAAAAAATTAACAATGTTAATAATACTGCGACAGAGGGGGAAAATTGAAATGATTAGATGTGTTTTACTTTGCTGCTGATGGAAATGTGGTGAGAGGGAATCAGGGTCAGGGATTGACTTGCCTTACAGCATGACTCTGTGCTATTTTTCCAGGCTGTGTGGTCAAAGATTCAGAGAGCTTGTCAACGGAAAATGGGAAAGTGAGCGAAGTGGAGGAGAAGAGAGAAAGAAGAGTGAGACTGGGAGGAGGAGAGACAGCTCAATAGGTTATACAACTCACCAGAGAATATCATTTATTTGTCCTGCTGTTATTGCTGATTTTGGAATCAGATCTTAGTCTTAGTCCCCTTTGATTAACATAGGAAAAGCAACAACATGCTTTTAATGCAGTTTACCTCAAATTTCTTTCCAGTTTTGAGTAAAAAGTGAAAATCCAACCTGTGAACAACATATTTAGTCACATCAATTACATTTAGCATTCCTTACAAGTACCTTATAGTCCTTTTTCTGAAGAAATTGGGAATTTGAAAGAACAAATGTGTTCAACTTTTGATTAATTATCTTTCTTTTTTCTTTCTTTCTTTCCTTTCTTTCCATTGTCTGCATTTGTCGTCAGAAGTTAAAGCAGAACTAAGTAACTTTTTCACCTTAATAAATCCTTCTCATAGTCCCTGTGAGGGTAATACAATTATTTATGGGGTGCTTGGGGGGTCTTTTTGTTGTGTTGTTTCTGCTGTCTCTGGCCAGAAAACCGTACTTGCAACTTTCCCTGCCTCCGTCCCGGTGGCAAGACGTACAGCTTTACGGCAGCCCAATACAAACTAATGCTAGATAATGACACACGATTGTCTACAAAATCACTTTTCTCAAACTTGTATCATGGCGGAGCCAGCAAAAAAAGGCAGAGAAGACCTTTGTCCAAGAAACGGAGCAACTCCATGCAGTGACAGCTCAGCAGTAACACACAGCAGCCACACACACTGTCGTCACAGCAACAGGCACGCGCACACACTCGCAAACCATCGCTCCATCAGGCAGCACACACACAAATATCCATCCATCTATCTATTTACCCATTTTCAGAACCGCTTTGCAAACACATTACACACATTTCCACACTCCCTTCCGTTTTACTCCCACATCATTCATTTATTTTACTTGTCTCTCTTTCTCATACTGTTCACATAGTCACATGGGACTATATGCGTGAAAGCACCCTAAGTGTCACTGTTGTATTAGGATTTTTCAGTGATCGGTTGCTACTGTCTTGGGAGAGCAAAGGTACGCATGTAGCTGTGGGGTGGGGCAGGCGGCGGGGGGGTGTGGAGTTTTACGACAGTGACACGACCAAAAGGGACCTTTAGGGGGAGCGCTTAGCACAAGTTACTTAATTCTGCTTTAACACTACATTCTTCTTGCATCAACTATGCATATCCCCCCCCCCATGAATAAAATAAAATATTTATTTAGGTAAAGATGTAAAAAGAGCAGGCAGTGTTACACCTGAGTGTAAAACTGCTTTTTACTCAAAACTTGCCAGTTTTGAGTAAACAAGCAAATATGCAACCTATGAACAATGTATTTAGGCACATCAATTATGTATAGCATTTACTTGTAGTAAATGCTATACATTTGAAAGAACAAATGTGTTAAATGTGATCAATTTTCTTTCTTTCTTTCTTTCTTTCTACAAGTATAGTGAAAATATTAAAATGACCCACGCCAAAATATAACTCAGGGAGATGTCAAAATTCCCACCAATAGAACGTTTCAGGAAGGTTTGTCCCAGTTTCTGGACACAAATGTTGTGCATCTGAAAATGCTGTTTTTCTAAAATGTAATACATGTAACAGCTTGAAACAGAAGTCTCTCTCCTCCCAAACACAACGAAGCACACCGCCTTCTTGTTGTATACAAGTTGAGATCTGGTCTGTAATCTTGTCGTCTGTCTAGAGGACCTGTGGCCACCTAATGACTGTGACAGGCGTCATGCATGCAATTGCGCAGCATGGTGCAATGATAGTCTCTTTCAATGAGCCTCTAAGACTGCGTGCTATTTAAAATGAGAGGGACATTTTAGAAACTTAGTAGTTGACTGGACCCTAATTGATGTCTGAGCACTTAAGGTAATAGTAGAGTTGTGTTTTGAACACTTCGATTTAATTTAATTCAACCAAACTTATGAAAACAGATTGTGACAGAACTTCAGACCTGGAGTCCTGTGATGTTTTGATTTCACATTGACCAGGATTTAGGTCAAAACTGAGCTTAAATGCCTGATATGAGGGGTCAATATAAAGGCATTTAAACAAATTTGCCTCCAAGATTGTACATTAATCAAAGAATATGCAGATTTTAAAGAAAAGTTTGCTTTTGAATCTCAACAGATGATGGACAAACTAACTAGTTTAACTTGTTAAAAATTTAAAGGTTACCAATCCTAAGGGTTTTGCACTGGTTACTATTGTTAGGATAAGCACGCAGGTACAGAAGATGAGATAAATAAGATCTATCTGGGTAACATATTTGCAATTATATGATGCAATAAAATTGTGTTGTAGTGTCAATTGATCAGTGTGTTGCCTGCTTATGTCCAATAAGAGCTAGGAAAGGTGCCAGCTGACCATCACACCACTCAATGAGATAAAGTGGGTCCAAGATGTCAATTATTACCATATGATGATTTATTTGACCAACTTCCTGACCAAAGTCACTACCTTGTAGCTACTGGGCAGCAGACCATCCTACCAACTCCCATCTACTGGTTTATACTTATTTAGACAGTGCCCCCAGACCCTGACGGCAGCTGGTGCTGAGGTCTGGGTGGAAGCTCATTACTTTTTGGCGGAGCCCTGCCAAAAAAGAAGGAAGGGATTCTTAAAGGGAGTAAATTAAGGTTTTCTTTTTTCGGCTTTCTTTATTTTGCTCAGTTAAATCCAACTCCATGCATCGTGTGATCTATTCCATGTGTCATGAGTGTGCCACCAGCAGTCAGCTCTGGTCCCCTTACCCTGTAAATGGCTTCCGTTTGCCTTGATTTAATGAAGTTCCCTTCTGGCTGGGCCTCACGAAAATAACCAAAACGTATTCCTTTTTAGGTTAAACCCACCACTTTATGTATTTATGAATTGACTTTGATAATTTTGTCTTCCTTCATATACCCAATTGGTTTTTATTTTTTGTTCTCTGCAATAACATGTCCATTGTCCACCAAAAGTTTTTCAGACTATTTCGTCAATGCCTAAACCCCAAATATTATCATTCTCAACAATTCTACCAAATAAATCTTCCAAAACATACAAACCTACACAATGTGAAGGCCCGTAACGTAACTTTAGCCCTGAATGTTTCTGTCTGTGAAGCATTTCTTCCCTCCCTTGTGAGATCCCCTTCAGCTCTGTGGTCAGAGACTCACGAGACAAAGCCTGCAGCTCTCCAGCTCCTTTACTCCTAAGAGAGGATCTTCGTGAGCTTTACATTTGATGTCTTAGTGCCATAACGATGTGGTTTAAAGGCCTGAAAATATCATTTATTTATGAGAGACATATTGCGCAGCAGGAGAGGGGTGATAACTTCAAGTGGGTCAAAACAATGAGCTCGTCTCTGTGTTGGAGATGGGTGACCAAGGGTATCAAATGTCCCCCTCTTCTAACTGATTGTGTGTAACAGAAGTGTTCTTGACTTGTGTTTCCTCTTCTGAAGAGGGGGCTTTACAAGCAATAATTATCAATAAAGGAGAAGGGAATTAAGATAAGCAAAAACAGGGATTGGATGAATAGGGTTTTAGAATAAATCAGGGTTCAAGGCTGTCAGAAGGGGTCCTTAATATGATGCAACAATTTGATGTGGTAACTGGAAAAAGAGAGCTCACAGAAACTCTGAGCTGTTCGGGCAGGGCATAAAGTGCAGAAATAGAAGGACATTATAGGTAGGTAAAATAAACAGGTCTTACCTAAAGAACTTACTTATAACCTAAAACCCCTAAAATCAAAACAAAAAGGCCAAGCCGCACCATATGTGTGTGAGAGGAAACTCAAGTCTTCGTTCTTCAAGACCACCCAGTGCTTCACCCACACACTGTGCAGAACTGTGTTAACTTAACTTCACATGATGTCGAGAACCTTTTATTTAAGTTGTTGTATTTATTCGGGATTGGTCAAAATGAAACAAAAAGACTCAAGATGATTTAATGATAAGTTGTGTTTTTTTCTTTTTTTAACAGAAGCATCCTTAATTTACAATGAAACATTTCTTGTTGCTGAATAAAGGTAAGAATCTCTAGTGCACTGACCAACTCTACTGGAAAGAAAACAACGATATTCTCCCAAAGCTCATTGTGATATGACTGAAAATAAAAAAAGAACCTTCCTTCCCCCACTTTGCCTTAAGCCACAGCATGTGGTCTACCCTGATGCTGCTCTAAAAATGGCAGGCGGGCGGCCTCGGTAGAAGCCCAGAACAGCCTTCACCGTAATGGCTGTGTGGGTGTGGCCCTTCATAGATGGCTTTTGAGGGGGCCCCTCCCGGACGCCCGCACCCCTTGCCAGCGCCCAAGGGCTCCAGGCTGCCTGACCAGAGACACCGCGATGCGGCCCACGCTGGATCCAGACTGCGTTGGGCTAGAAATGACTGGGACAAGCCAGAGCCAGGGCATGCTCCACAGCTGTCATGGCAGGTTCTTGCACTCCTGCCCTCTGGTGGGGTCAATAAAGAACAATACAACCTATGTATCATCGAAAGAAGGCCTTTTAACCTCTGGATGACAAAAGTAAATATAACTCAATGCTTTATAACATTTTTAGTCCATGAAGTGAAGTATTTATGTATTTCAATTAGGGGTGTCATTTTAACGCGTTAATTGCGATTCATTAATTACAGGGAAAATTAACACGCTTAAAAAATTATTCACATTAATTGCTTCTTTTTTTTTGCACCGCAATTAGTGCGGAACGTTTCTCCATTGCACGTGTTCCCGGTATACCCATAAATACTGATGCACTGGCTACAACGTAAAGCTGAGGAGTCTGAGGAGTCTTTGAGCATTAATTTTAGTTTAAAAAAACACACCAGATGAAAAACTAAAGCCCAGCTGTGTGCAAGTTGTGCAAGAAAGAGTTTGTGGATCTCCGGAGCTCTTCTAGCCTCCAGCGGAGCTTTTTCCGCCTTAATGCTAACTATGTAGCAGCTAGCATGGACAGCAGTCCGTCAGACTCTGGTAAAAGTATTGAAGTAAGGACTTAAAGTAAAAAGTCGCCAAAAAATAAATATTCAACTACAGTACAGATACCTTTGTTACTTGTTACCTCTGGGATCCGCAAAAGCGAGTGTTGCCTCTCTATTGCTGCATCTGTTTGATTATGTAGAAATGTTGATTTAAAAAAGAAAAAGAAAAAAAAAGTCTTTACATTTGATTTAAGTTCCTGGTATAACTAGGTTATATTTGGTGCTATATAAAATTTTTATTGGTAATATTTGACAAAAAATGTTTATCAGAGTCAATTTAATTCAAATCTAACATTGAATATAGTTTGCTTCCTGCTTTAAATCTAACCACCATGAAAACATATACAATAAATACATATTTGTACAAAAGCCAGCTTGGATTATGTGATCAGTGGCAGACTGAAACAACTATAATGTGCTACTGTTTCCAGTGTTTTAATGCGGTTAAAGGCTGTAATCCTTGAGAAGATCCCTGTTCAAACAAACGCTACAACTCCATATACATATCCTGTTCATGCGTGGCCTGTCATTGAAAGAAATATACATCAACAAACCCTCACCTCCTCCACAAACGCTCCCTTGAAAATACAAAGTCCTGTAATACACGAGACGATGCATAAAGCAGTGTTTGCATAGCTGATATTATCGAAGATGTAAAGAGTATACTGATATAGCCTACTCAAGTAGGAGTACTGTTACTTGATTAAAATTGGACTCAAGCACTACTACAAGTAATTTATACATAAAATACTCAAGTACAAATAAAAAGTTGCTCAAGTAAATAGTAATTAAAGTTAAAGTTACTTGTTACTTTCACACCCCACATTTATTTACAGTAAACATAAAAATGAAGAGACCAAATCATGCACAATTGGAACTTAATTTATTTTCCACAAAGGCCTCTGTATAACAAAAGGTTTGTCAAAATGTACAATTCTTTTTAAAAAATATAAAGTAAGACCAGTATATTCATTTTAAAAGTAAAACAAATTATCAGGCTCATTATAGCTACATTTATGAACTCTATAACAGTGCCATGCCAAATGTCCAGACGTGCATGGGTATATATATAATAGGTAGAAATTCCAAGAAAATGGCGTTGATCAGAAATGGCACGACTAAGAACATATATGGATTATGTTCAATGTGCCATGTAATGAAAATAATGGTTGGGTGTAGAAATGTAATGAATTACTTTACTTATTTTAAAATGTACTTAAGTACAAGTTAAATTACTGATTTAGAAATATACTCACAATTGTTCAGGTATCCATAAGAGCTACTCACTTACAGTGATGTGAGTACTCCGTTACTTTCACCTCAGGACATTAATTTGAATTGTAGTTAGCAAATACACAGGATGTCAATGCATGAACTGGTTTTGCATGTATAAGATAGAATACCAATGTGATAGTAATGTGGCTTGAACTATGATAGTGAAAGGTTGAAACCAGGCAGCCACCCTCTGGTTCAAATCAGTGGAACGGGATGGTATGGGCTTGCTCTCGGTAGGTTGCCTTTATTGCTTCTCCCCCTTTGGTTTTAAACCCATCTGCCTGTTTGTGGAAGCGTGGCTGGCGGTTGGCTCCTCAGCTGGCAAGGCAGCAGCGTTTAATTGCTCTTTGTTGTGGTGGGTTGGAGGGGGGGAAAGGAGGCCCTGCGGTTACTGGGACACAATGGTGCTCTGGTGTGCCAGCACACATGGATACAAGCACACACCGACACACTGATAAATGGATCCCATACTTACTTTAAAATACGCACACATTGGCAATCGCAAGTCCAAAAGCACACACAAGCACGTTATTGGTAAATTGTATATGTACTGAAGTCCTAATAACCTTGATCGTCCCACTGTTGTTAATGTCACCGCTGACAAGCCACCATATAATAGGAAACTGCATAATGGTGTAACTTTGTTGGTTTATAATGGATTAAGTGAGTGTTTGGAGGAAATAAAGGGAAAATTAGAGGGAGGATAAACAGAAGCAACATGGTTTGTATATTTGCTCTACTCACTGAATGGGCAAGCATGCAATTATCACATTTACTGGGAAGAGATGCCGAATAATGGGTCATGGTGGGTGAAGCGGCAGGGTTGTGTTTTTCTCCTAATACAGCTCCTGCATATAAGTCTTTACATTTGAATAAAGTTCAGATTATTTCTGGTTTATTGTACTTGCTCTTCAGGGTTCCTAAAAATGTCTTCGTCTTGTTTGGTTTTCTTTGAGACCCTGCACGTGTTTGTTCTAAAGCCCCTCCACCATGGTGGCTTTTGCGCTCAACTGTGGTGAGTCTTGTGTGTTTTTTTTTTGTGTATTTTACTCCTACAATTGTATGATGTGTACTGTACTGTGTGTGCTTCGCTCCCCCTCATTCTTTTCCATCAGTGCCCTTACTATGGAGTGTTTCCCCTTTGCCTCCACTGCTCACCACATCAACTTGGCCAATCAAAGATGACTCATTAAACACATAAACAGAACAAAGGACAAACAGCCATCCCTAAGTTTCTGTGTACGTCTGCACATGATGCATGGCAGAGGACTGTCTCTGAGCACCTGGCCGCACTTCTTTTTTTTTTTTTTTACACTCCTGCTGTTTGGTATTCAGTCGTTATTACTCGTTTAGTCTTTTCCTCTCTGACATCCACTCGGCCTGCAGAAAAAAAGAAAAGAAAAAAAAAACCCAAGCACTATGCCGCTGTAATTTTTGGAGAAGAAAATGGAAACTGGCACCAATTAGGGAAACCAATAAAGTAACCCCAGTCTACTTGCATGCCAAGTGGTAGGGGGAATTCAACTGGAGAGTGTAGGATTACATCCATCCTAAAAGTTATCATCCAGATAGCATCATCCCGTTTGTCATTTTTCATCATGGATTAAATAATAACTTCTGTACATCATGGAACAGCCATTAAGTGCACATTACCTACTGTGTCAACAGCTTGTATATCAGTTTTTTCTAAACACGATGAACTGATGGTCTAATGTTTAACTTTTGTAACATCAGATTGTTTTTTAAACACCTTAATAATTACTACCCTCGTGGCCGCTGAGATTAATTGGTCGCTGAAGAACACTGAGTGGAGAAGGAAAGATAGGGTGGTAAAGTTAATCTGGCTGCTGGTAGAGACACTAATGGCGTAATGATACTGGGGCCCACTGGTGCTGATGTGGTGTCGGGAGAGAAATAGAGAGAGAGAAAGAAATTGAGAAAGGAAAGAGAGATGGAGACCTGAGCTTCAGGACAACCACTAAATGTTGCCACATTCATCTGACGCTGAGCCACACGCCAGTCACACAATCAGGCACATGACTTTTCATCCTAAACACACACACACACACACCCGCGCGCACACACAAATGAGGTCTGCACTGCAGTAGTTTCATATAAGCACAATCATCATCTCTCCATGTTTTCTTTCTATGAATCTTCACCCACAATGACTCAGTGTCCTACTCATAGGTTAAGTATCATAAAAACAATTTATATCTGGACACTGTGTGTCATTTGTCTGAGGAAAGTTCTCTCTAAGTGAAGCATATCCATATCCTGATGTCTGCTTCCTTTATTGCTTTTTTTCCATCCTGCTGAGCCATCAGTCATCCTCTTTTCCTCTTTCTCTGTAATACCTACTGATTCTATCTTCCTGTCTCTTTTCCTATAACTTCCTGCTTCTTCTCCCCCCCCACCCCCCACCCCCCATCACAGTCCCACTGGCCTCGCTGTCTCCCTTTTCCTCTCAGTTGGACTCATGTGGGACTGATTGAGCTTGAGGATCCAGGCCTCATCAAAGGAAGAGTGTGGTTGAATAAGAGCAAGCCGCTGAGGCTCCAATCTTGCGTCGGTTAATGAGCCCCCCCTCCTACTTACCCGCTCCCTTTTTCTTCCTCTTCTTCACTCATCATCAGCCACAGCATCAGCTCACACAAAATAGCCTTCTTTTTTGCTTTCACCTTCTTGCTTTTTTGACTCTGTTTTTCCTGCAACCGTAGTTTTCGCCTTCTTCCATCTACTCTTCACCTCACTCAGCAAACGCACAGCTTCCTCTGCTTTTATTTTACTCACTCACTACTAAGCATTTTGGTCCTCTGTCCTTCATTCTTTCATAGGGATTCAAATCAAGTCTGCTGTCAGCCCCTCGTTGTTCAATCCTTCTCAACCCTGTTAACATTACTACAATAGTGTTACTTACACTCCCTGGCTTTACTCACTGCAACAACTATAGTTACACTAGTGCAAGGGCCTGTACAGCTTGCACACAAGACAGAAATCTTTGGATGCAGATGAGCAACTTTAAGAAAATGTTTGTACCTATATACCTTCTAAACAGATAAACATGCATAACTTTACTTTGGTATTCATGAATAACTTGGTGAAGTGGTTTTGGTTGATTGGAAGCAAGAAAATCCCTCAAAGATATATAATAAAGCTGTAAAAACAGTGCATCTGTGTGTGTACATGAGAGAGAGAGAGAGAGCGAACATGGATGATGAATCTGATGGTGCATTCAAGGAAACCTGACTCTGTCAAGTAAAATATTTGGTCACTTTTCGTGTGTGCCACCACAATTTCCGTATTTTTATCGTGCTGCGGACGCGACTTTAAAACTCAATGTGTTTGTTATTTTGTGCAATGGCATCCTATTAAAAACACTTCCTTCAGGGATTGGGATTGATTTAGGATTAAGGAGATAACGCTCATTAAAATACATCACCTCACAATCCTCATCAGGAAGCGCCACATCATTTTGTGATGTGCAGCACAAACAAAAAACGTGTCACGCTGCGAGTAAACATTATGAAAAATATGAGAAAATTGTGCTGCTAAGCACAAAAAATTATTCAAAGTCCTTTTTGTGTAATTGTCATGCACTATGTCAGATTGGGCTGAATGCCAATGCGTGAATAAAACACTACATCTCGGATAGTTATTTTTGAGGATGACAGGGGGTGGGAGGCTTCCGGTGCCTATCTCCGGCTAGGCGGGGGTACACCTCGGACAGGGCACCAGTCCATCACAGGGCAACACACAGACAAACACTTCTAAGGACAATTTCAAGACTCAAATCAACAGTCATGTTTTTGAATTGTGGGAGGAAGCCAGAGTACCCAGCACAGAGGGTACATGCAAACCACACACAGAAAGAACACAAGTGTCCACCCCAGGGCTTGAACCCAGGACCTTCTTGCTCTGAGGCAGAGACGTTCTAACCACTAAACTAGGGGTCTGCAACCTTTACTCTCAAAGGAGCCATTTTGCCTAATCTCACCTGGCTTAAAGTCCTTCCAGAGCTAAAAAAAAAACCTTCTCAATGACGACAATTCAGTGTATAAAATTCTATATAGTTAAAATAATATCGAATTATTTTAGTAGGTGAAGTAGGAAGGTGGCAGACTTACTGCACAATGTGATTTATTTTTACATTAACCAATTGTTTTGTCCTAATTTTATTTGAAGTTAATGTCATTAATCATCAATACTGTCTGTAAGAAATAACAATTTATTATTTTAGTTTTTTCAAAGCTATAGGGAGCTATTGCAAAAGAGTCAAAGAGCCACATGAGGCAAATATAATTTATGAAAAATATCAAAGTTGCAGCATCGTCAGGCTACGTGGCAGCTTTTGGCAGGTAGTTCCAAAGTGATACATTTTGGTACATTTGGTACACGCAAATCCATTTTAGCAGGAACTATATTTGCATTAAAAAAAACACATCTGCTATTTGTCACACTGTGTTATCTGCATTTGTTTAGCCATCAATGGATGTAATATTTCCTTCATAAAATTCCGACAGTCACTGCATGTATCATCACCTTCACACACAGCCTCACACCATTTCTGGCCTTCTTCCCGTCTTTGTTTTGTGTGGTTGTCTGGATGAGGCAAAAAGGGGCGAGACCAGCAGTCAGACCACTGCATATGTTTTCAATTCCACCGTTTTTAGACCTCTCTACTCCTCCACAAGCTCGCTCGTGCCCTTGCATACTTTTCTTGTATGTCCACCAAATTTCTCATTTGACCTTCTGTTTGTCTCTCTGTTAACCCTATTCTGTTCCCATCTGGTAAGATACAGCTGTCTAATCTAAAGCTGTGTAACAATTTGCTACTTACCATATAAGTCCATTACTATGGTAATAAGGAGGAAAAAAAAAAGAAAAGAAAACAGTTAGAATATTTGAAAATAATGTACTTTTATGCAATGGTTACCAAACAGTAAGTTAGAGAATTACATGCATAACACTTAATAAAATAAAAATCCAATGACATAAGTAATCAGTGACATTAAATTAAAAAACAAGTATTGTTAACACCTGTATTTTGTTCCTGGTTTTTAAATTAATCATGTCTTGAAACCAAAAGCTGAAACAAAAACAAAAGAAAGATGTTTTGTCAAGGTTTGAAATTACATCTGCAGGGTTTTATCCTCCTGGATATTCACATATACTGTATATTAAATTAATTTGTTTGAACGTTTTTTTTTTTTTTTTTGCTATTGTTTATTTTGCTTGTCTGTTTGCATGACATGAGTCATTTTTTCCGAGAAATCCTTACCTAAGAGCTTCACACATTTCCAGTCCAAGACAGTGACCAAAAGAAGTCAGATGATGCGGTCGAAAGCTTATCTAAACATTGTATTTGCATACTGCAACGAAGAGAGGAAACCAGCAAAACCAAAAGCCTTTTGAGGGAAAGTTATTAATATCCTGTCAGCAGTAAACTAACTGGACATGCCATGTCCTTTATCCTTCCTTTGTTTTGTCTAGCAGCGGTTCTTTAGCCACTGCTGTTAACTAAGCGTGCATCTAGAGACAGAGAGGACATGGATATTAAATACAGGAAAAATATAGGATGGGTGTATATACATTATATATAAATATACAATATATGACACATGTTTACGTGTATTTGATTTGTTGAGGTTTGAGGATGTGTGAGTTTATGCTGTATTTAAATTTTCTATGTGTAGAAAATAAACCAAAAGCCGTAACTGACACAAATAATGTCAGCATGACATTTAAAGGATTAAAATGTGGAGACAAAAAAAAAAGAAAAAGGACATATGTGTTTGTGCCAATATAAATAGTTGGAGTTAGATGAACAAAGTGAAGAAAAAAGGTGCTTGTCGTCTGTGCGTATACACACTGTGTGAAGTGATGCCACACACCATGAAAGGATTCCCTCTGCAGACGCTGTTAGGTCCCCCAATGGCAGGGCTGTAGTGGCTGTAGCACAGAGTAATTAGAGGCAGTCGTCAGGAGGTCACAGTTTAGTCTGCAGTGGCCTTGAAAGAGACAGCGTGGGAGGGAGCACAAAAGAGAAGGTGGGGAGAAAGAGATGAAGGCAAGTGGACAGTAGGAATACTATACATCCATCATTCTGTGGCAGTAATGTAGTTCACAGAGAAAGAGAAAATAACAATATTCATCAATCAGCCAGGTTTGGCACAATCTGAAATTGTTCCTGAAAAGTGCTAGCAGAGAAAATCCAAGTATTTTAATATATTTAAAATCTAAAAAAGGTGGCTTTATTATGGTTGAAATAAGTATGCTATTTTATCCGCAGCGGTTTGAATGCAACTCAACCAACACACTCACAAAGGTTTGAAGCAGACATAGAATTTGCAAGAAAAGATGATGGATATATCCTTTATCTCATCCCTGTTGATTTTTAGCACCTGGATGCTCTTTAAAAAAAAAAACAACAAAATAAAAATATGCTCTCTAAAAAAAGCCACAACAAAGCTTAAATAACGTCGTGGCTTAAATAACTTTGGCCTCAGTGAGATTTGGGAATGTCAAATCAATAGACGTTGCTTTGTGCTTTAAAAGTGAAAAAAAAAACACAATTTCTTGAGGTTATTTCAAAATTAGCATCACCAATTCATAGAGCTGGGTGATATGGACCAAAACTCATATCTCGATATTTTTCCTTAAAATAGATACGATATAAATCTTGATAATTTTATTTCAAATGAAGTCTGACCAGAAAGACAATTCTGGGTTAAATTTGATGATCCAAATGTCACAGAGGCTCATTTATTAACAAAAAGCTGCACAATATGTGCCACTTTTGTCTTTTTCTCCTACAAAGGACAGCACATGTGAGTGAGTTCTGTAGTGTGGCTTGGTTCGGGGAAGGTCTGGGTTAGGATTCACTCAGCAATCCATCAAACTGTGTTTTTTATGCTGTTCTGAGAAGTAGCAAAAGCAGCAACTCCTAAATCAAGTATTTTGATACAAAATAAGCTATAAAAATATATGTACAACAATATAGGCGATATTGTCAAAATACAAACTCGATATGTCTTGAATCTCGATACAATGCCCTGCTCTACCCATTAATAGAAAATAAAATATATCCTTTTCCCTATGTGATGCATTGTGATCTGTATGTCTTTATACAATAACTCAGAATTGAGGGAAAAGCAAAGAATGGGGAAGACGTCTTGAAGAAAATGTTACAAACAGTAACTCTTTAGGAGTAGATGGGATGTTTTGTAAATAGCTATTTTTCTGGAACAAAACGGCCAGACACAAAACACCCATCAACAAATTAATCCATTATGACAATCCTCATCGAGATCTACACGATACATAACGTATCATGCAGTGAGGTGCCGAGACCACTAGGGTTGGGTAGGCACGTTGCAAGTCGAGACCACCAATGACAATTTCATATGTTTCTGCTGGCAAGTGTTAATTCAATTCAAATCAACTTTATTTGTATAAAGCAGTTTACAACAAAGTCATCTCAATGCGCTTATCAAAATATAAAATTCATAATAAGAAAGAAAAAACCAACAAGTATTTTGCCATCTAACAAAATCAACATCTTAAAAACACCATTAAAGAAACATAAACAATTGTTCAATATAACCTCCATACTCTCCCAACAAGATATATCTCATGACACGGCAGCGCAACAACAACAACAACTCGGGAACAGCCGAGCACAAAGCCAATCCTTTCTTTTGTACCATTCACTGTGAAAAATATGAACAATTTTCTGACCTTGCCTTTGCTAAAGGTCTGGTAACTCTGGTGTTGGTCTCCATCTTTTAAAAGCTGTCGTTTTTCCTCAAAAAAAGTTTCTCTATCGTCTCTAGCGCTGTCATCCTGCCTGTAGTGTTATCCTGCCCACTAGCTAAAGCGAGAGACAACGTAGCAGCAGTGGTCACATGGAATTCATTCACTAATGCACTGTGAACTTACGTATAGCATTTAGCATAGCGCGGTTACCCAAGATGGTTGTCATCTTGGGGAACTGACACATACAACACACTATGGGAACAGAGGCAGAGCAGCCGTGTGCTTTTGGGAGAGGGCGTGGCCTTCTCCTGCCTTACAGCGGAGTGAGACGGCAGCCGTTCCAGGAAATAGCGCTGTTTAGTAATTGGGGCTATGAAATGCACAAAATGCAGACACTTTCAAAGGTACTGTAGGCTATTGGAAATGTCAAAAATAAATAATTTATAATTATATTATAATTAAAACAAATAATCAAAATATCAATTGACCCTTGGGCAGGCACTGCCTACCTTGCCTACCCTGATGGCATGTCACTGGTATCACGTGAAATTCATGTAAACTCTGCTGTGAAAACTCAAAGTCACAGTCCTGGTCTTAGTTCTCTGTGTAGCCAAATGAATAATCAAGGATTTCAAGTGTTCTCATTGCTGTAATATCGTGTTAAAATCAGCATTTCTACATTTGAATGAAATGAAATATGTGACGACTTTTTAAAACAGAACATTAAATTGTAAATGTTGTTTATCTAAGTTATGAAACAAATGAATGATATACAGCATGCAGTCACTCATAAGCACAGTCTAAAGGAGCAGTGCTTTACCTACTTAGCATAAGACAACTAGTTGTTAAAGCTGAATTATATTGACCAGACAACACCAACATTATTTATGAAAAGTTTGGTGTCACTTACACAAATGAGCACAAAACTTGCAGATCTATGACATTTTCAGGGCTTTTTCCCCCTCGGGGGAAGTTGATTTTACAGCTTCACTTTACCACTGTCCAACAGGCTTAGTTGAAAGTCTGAGACTGAGGAAGTTTACTCTGCATCAGTGCCTTCCCTCAGCGCTGAAGAAGCTCCGGCTGAAGTCTGCACATCCTGCCTGCCGCCTTGTAAACCCAGAATACCCTAAAGGTTTCCCTTTGCTTGGTGCTGAGCCACACAGTAAAGTCATCCATATTTCTGTGTACAATAAAGAAAAAGAAAGGAAAGGAAAGGAAAACACGGTGTACAACTTATATTACTAATGGAGTGTGATCTGATGTCATAAATACTCCTGAGGGTAATTCTGTCCACTGGAGACAATTCTAAGAAATGTAGACTAAAGAGTGGCTGTTTGGTTGGAATATAGTAATAGTTTTGGGTGTGTGATGATTGGAAAAACTACTTTGACCTTTGACCAAGACATTTTATAGGACAGAAAAGACTCAGAGGATGGCCCTAAAAAAGCTGAAAAAAGAGATTAGTGAGAGTTTTTTTTTTTCAGTGGTTCTCAAACTTTTTTTGCCCAAGTATCCCCTTTCTCTTATTCCTGAATCCAAGTACCCCCTTTGTACGACTACAATATTTAAACTATTTAACTATTTAAAAACAACTATTTAAAAACAACTATAGATCATAATGATGGAATGAACGAGTGATAACATATTATAAAGAATCTCATTTTTTAAATAAGTGGAAAGAAACATTGTTTAGTGCAGTGGTTCCCAACCTTTTTTGGATCGTGACCCCATTTTGGAATGAAGAATTTCTGGCAAACCCTAAGACATTCTTTTTTCTAGAATTACTTTTTGATCATGTTTGAGCTCATATATATATATATATATCTTTTTTTATTCCTTTTTTTTTTTTTTACTGCATTTTAGTTTATATTTATATTTCACAAAGTGAAAGTATAGAAATTCGGTTGTTTAAGATTGTGTTTTTTGTTGTTGTTGTTTTAAAAAGAATAATAATTAAAGAAAAAAAAAAAATCAAAAATCAATTTAAATTTTTCAGGAATTTCAGGCTACCCCATTTAAACTCCAGACGACCCCACATGGGGTCCCGACCTCAAGGTTGAAAAACTTGATTTAGTGGCTCCTGAATGGATTTATTTCTATAGTTTGGCCTGGGGTGGGACCAAGACTGACACTTTATTAGTTAATTTCTCTCTCTCTCTCTCTCTCTCTCTCTCTCTCTCTGTCATGTACCCCCGAGAAACACTGCTTTACATGACTGGGAGATTATGTCATACTCTGAAAACATCATTAAAGGCACTAATATTATATAAACTAATAATGTTGGTCAAAGGTGTTGCTTCAAGCCACTTTTCAGCTATCCAAGAGGACCTCTGGTCAGCTCCACCATTCCCAGTCTGGACAACCATCGCTGGTGATTTTTAAGCAACTCCATCTTGCTAATTTGACTCACCTGGAAATCTGACATTTTGTGCTCTTTAACAAGAAGAGACTTGGAAGCTGGAAAGAAAGAGAGGGTGGGCTGTCACCTGGTACTAAAGACAATATATACTGTATCTTATGAGCCAATCCTTTAGGAGAGTAATTGATACTAGAGGTATTTGCTGACGTTAGTCTCGGCTGAAAATTCAAAATACAATCTATGCTAACTTCCTACTCAATACCATAGACTGTACAAAGAACGGGACAAACTCCCTGGTGGAGTGAAGCTTTTATCTTTAGAGCTCTCCCTGCTGACTGGCTGCAGTATAGGTCATAAACCCCGCCTCCTCAATGATAACAGATGGGAGGTGGGTCAGACTGTAAATACTCGTCATATAATTTTTTTCTAAACCTAAACTCTGCTGTGATCATTAGTTATTATCACCCTACATTGTGTTCAAGTGCTCATTTTTCTTTGAAGTTTGTTTTAAATAAGGTTGACAAACGGGATTTTACGTCATATATGACGATGATTGACAGCCGCGGATCTTGCTTATTTTGTGACTTGCAGTTATGTCGTGAAGGAAAGCCGAGACGCCATTTAACTAGATATGAGTTGAAATATATTGCCGTTTTGTGCTAACCTCTATGATCTGAACAAGCCGTTGGTAGAATTTCCAGTGGGAAAGATACTTATGTTCTTGGCGTAGCTGGGCTGTGTAAGTCACCAGGGTAGTAAGCTAAACGAGTGGGGCATGTTACCAGGGCTCCTGCCTCTGGACACTACAGTGCAGACTCTGGCTCCAAATGACGTCAAATTTGCAAGATGAAAGCGCCCCTAAGCGCCGTAATTTGGCTTCAAGAACGTTGAGTGGGAACAGCTAAAGTGCACACCCACTCCTCAATTCTCACTATATCTCTCTATTAGCGATTCTCCTCTCAATCCAACCAACTCACCACAGATTGCAGTCAACAGGTGCTAGTTTTTATAGGCGGGGCAGAGCCAACATTGGTAACTCATGTTGTAAGAAGCCACCAAAATGTCACAAACCACCATTCTCATCCAATAGCAAAATTTGACTGTAATAGCTGGGTTTGGACCCACAGAGCAGGGGTCTGCAACCTGCGGCTCTGCAATGGCTCCCTATAGCTATAAAAATATTAAAGGTAATGAATTGTAATTTCCTACAGAGGGTTTTAATGATAAATGACAAATTTGACACCAAATGAAATCATGATATACCAACAATGTCTGTCTGTCTTTTTTAAATGTTTTTTTATGGACCTTTGTGAGTCTGAAATAAAGATTGAAAGAAATTTGTCAACCTAAAAATAAATGGCATTGTGCCTTAACTCTGCCAGTGCCACCTCCTAAAACCTTTACAAACCATCAACTTTCCTTGTACCTGTGGCTAACTTTAAGTTTTAAATCCCTGGTAGGATAACTATTCCGAGAAAAAAAACTATTCTGGAAGAAAATGGAGATTTTATTTGTGTGGGGAAAGATTGAATCAACTGCCAACGTGCCAACGAAATTAGCAATTTGTATGAGTTGACCGATATGATCATGTGTTAGCAAATGCAAGTTATTTTGTGTGACTAAAAAAACATTGAAAAGGCATTTTTTTTTACGGCTCAGGAAGGACTTTAATCCAGGTGAGATGAGACAAAATGGCTCCTTTGAGAATAAAGGTTACAGACCCCTGCCATAGAGGGCAGTTACTCTTACATTTTTCCAAAAAAATTAAAAATAAATAAAATGCCAAATGAAAACACTTTGACAAAAATGTAAGGAGTTGGACTAAAATTAATCAACAACACACTTCATACTCAAATACATTTGTTTACAGCAGAAAAAGTGGTTTTAATATCTTAGGTTTATTGAACTGTTTATAAAATGGCTGTGATTAAATAAGGAATTAGATATGCACTCTTCAGCTTAAAACTTTAACTGTCTGAAGTTAAGGATGTTGAATAATGTTTTTTTTTTTTATTTATTTATTTTAATTTCTGTAATTTCACTGTTTCTGCTGTGGTACTGTAAAATCTAATAAAAACAGGTTTGTCATATATCTTTGCTGATTTATTCATTAGGTTGGTATAAATAAAATAAAAATGTGTGTTCCAATGTTGAAATCCTGTGTGAATGCACTGTGGTCACTCGTAAAGTGAAAGGTATAGCAATCATTGTAAAAATAAAAATAAAAGTTTTTGTTTTTTTTACTTCTTGCACTAAAACAAAAGTGCAAATTGGGTGATGTAGGTAGGCATGATTCTTACAGTCAGGGTTAACAACTTTTGAATAACACCACTAGTGCAGAGCATTTAAAAGGCTTGACTGTCAGAATGACAACCCTGTATCGCCACCTTGTGGATGGAAAGTGGCATTTGGTGAGTAAAACAGTGATAGCATTGACTGAGTATTGCTGGTCAATTTATCACAGAAACATTGACTTGTTTTGGATACACAAAGTACTTATGTGTAAGTTAAAATGACCTCATTAATGCAGATTGAGATTTTTGCATTAATTAATTTATTGAGGTCAGGCAATGATATTAGAAGGGACCTATCTCACAGTCTCAAGACGTTACAGAATTTGCTTATTATTTGTGAGAAGGTTTATTATTCTAACAATAGGGATAGTTATTGTCAGTGGCTGCGTCCGAATAGTCCCTATCTCCCTTCCTATCCACTTTTCCTTAACCCCGTGGATGCCGTGACGGGGTTAAGGAAAGGTAAAGGAGTTCACGTCCCACTTCAGTGTTTTTTCATGACATTTTTTAGGACATTGAGATGACTCTGGCGACATATTACATTAAAAATCAATGCAATGGATTTGATATCAAGCGGCAGTCACTGTCTTTATATCCAGTGTAACAGGAGGACGCTCTATGCAGCCATCCTATGCTGCTGACACGTCTCCTCAAACACATTTTATTCATATTATTCACCGCTCATCGTGTCACTGAAGAGATAAAGTGATGAAGCGACCAAAAAGTGTGACTAATTACGGGTGATTTAAGCCACTATAATCACGAAAGACTGAATGCACCTTTAGAACAGGCTCATATTCCTCAAACACCGGCTTATTTCACCCATTAGGGTAAATAAATCACTCTCTTCCGTTTGGTTGTCATGGCAGTTTGAGTATTCTCTGATCCATTGATGTTAAGTTTGTTAACCCTCCTTTATGGAATACCCCTCAGACGGACTTCCACTAGGTGACGTAAAAACCCCACGAACGCTCTTTAATAATGGTTCCAATTTTAAAACCGAAGCTTTTTGTTGTAGCAAACACGAGGGTAAACAGAGACATTTGATATAGAACCTCATTTACCATTTTGGTTAAAAAAAAAAATAAAAACTAAAAACTATTTGAATGTTATTTTCTCTCTTTTTGGAGAGTTCTCTTGTATTTACTCCTAGTTCACATACATTACTCTTCTTTTTAAGAATATCTGATAAACTAGAACTTAGTTATTCTACATAAGTAACTTAAACTGTGAACAAGGGCCAGTTTTAACTATAGTTGGAACAATGGCTACTACATCAGAGCTAATTGGAATGAACAAAGCATCAAATGGGCAGCTCAGAGGACCCCAATTAGGACCCCACGCCGCCATCCAGCAGGCGACCCTCGTCAGAGGAACACAAGCTTTCCTCAGAGCAGTAATGGAATAAAGTTTGGAGCTGATTGGATGAATAGCCTGGACAGAACTACAGATGTGACCTCGACTAAAGGAAATTAATTTGAGGACTACTGCCTGAAGAGAGAACTTCTGATGGGAATCTTTGAGATGGGTTGGGAGAAACCCTCCCCCATCCAGGAGAAAAGCATTCCAATCGCTCTATCTGGTCGAGATATTTTGGCGCGGTCCAAGAACGGCACAGGTAAAACTGGAGCCTACCTCATTCCACATTCAAGCCATGATAGTGGTACCAACCGGAGAACTGGCTCTACAGATGAGTCAGATCACCATTCAGCTCAGTAAGCACCCTGGGGGGTGTGAAGGTCATGGTCACCACTGGAGGAACCCAAATAAAGGATGACATTTTAGACATTTTGTGTCTTCATGAGACAGTGCACGTGGTGATTGCCACCCTAGGCAGAATCATGAACCTGATGACGAAGTGCGTGGCCAAATAAGGCTCAGATGATGGTGTTGGATGAAGCAGATGAACTGCTGTCTCAGGACTTTGTGGTTCTGGTTGAAGACATTGTCAGCTTTTTTCCAAAGGAGCCTCAGATTTTGCTGTACTCTGCCACTTTCCCTATGAGTGTACCGCTGTTTATGAGCAAATACCTGCAGAAGCCGTACAAAGTTAACCTGATGGAAGAAGTGACGCTGAAGGGAGTCACCCAGTATTACGCCTACTGTCGCAACACACTCTTCTCCAGGCTCCAGATCAATCAGTCCATTATATTTTATAACTCCACTCAAAGAGTTGAGCACCTTGCAAAGCAGATCACCCAGCTGGGGTACTCGTGTTTCTACATCCATGCAAGGATGATGCAGGAGTCCAGGAACAGTGTGTTCCATGACTTCAGGAACGGTTTGTGCAGAAACCTGGTCTGCACAGATCTGTTCACACGTGGTATTGACATCCAGACAGTGAATGTGGTCATTAACATTGATTTCCCCACATCTGCAGAGACTTACCTGCACCGCACTGGGAGATCAGGTCGTTTTGGTCACCTGGGTCTAGCCATTAACCTGATCTCGTTTGAGGATCGATCCTGTCTAAAGGTTATTGAGGACCTGTTGGTCACTGACATCAAACCCATCCTCCAGCAGCATCGATATGACCCTCGACGAGCTGAGTTTCACTCACTACACACACACACCACCACCAAGGAGAAGAAGAATGGCCTGAAATACAGGAATTGGGACTCGTCTGAGTCACGACACTCGTCCAAACTCAAAAAACAGGTTTGCAGAATGGCTAAAAGTAGGTTTTTTTTTTGGTTTTTTTTTTTGATAGTTTATCACTTTATGTTATAAACTGAAGAGTTCCTTCTACATTTGGCAGAAATGTCTTCACTTCTTAAAGCAACGTTTAGTTTTGTGTCACAGCTGGTGTCTTTAATAAAGTCTGTCTTATCTATATATAATGGATCTGTCAAAAAATAAATAAATAATAAAAAGAACAGTGGATAGGAAAGGAGACAGGGACCAGTCAGACGCCTGCTCCCAGCTTTGCTAATCAGCCTCACTTATCTCACCTGTGTCTCCCAGTCCCAGCTGCAACTAAGCAGGTCATTATCTTAGTGCAGAAAAGCTGGAATCTTCGCCCGTTGGGATTTTTGTGCATAGTGTGCCAAACTAGGACTGCAAAAGCTGTGCAAACCTTCCTGATAAAACTGTAAATATGTTGCATATCTACATAAATTAATAATGAATTCATCATGATGAAATAATTGTTATTCAGAAATATTTTGTCATTATGCATATGCTTTCATGCAGTAGAGAAAATGCACAAAGAGTCAAAGTATAAGCACATTTAAGAAAATGGAAACAATATTATTCAATGTAGACATGTAGTTTTTGGTACAGCTGTTATTCAAAGTGAGTCTTCTCTGACAGAGAATTTAATTGTGGGTATCTGAATGGAACAAGCTTTGCACAGCTTTAATACCAAAAATAATCAAGTCTTTAAACATACTTAGATCTTGCTGTATTGACAATATGACTTTGTTACAGGTTGGTTAAAGAAATACAAATGTCTATTTAATTTTTAGAATGTTTTGTTTCTTAAAGAATTGTGAAAAAATATTATTGGATATATTGAAGTTGTGTGAAGCTCGTTACATTCAGATAACTAAATTATCATATTTGTGTTTATACTTTTATTCTGGCTATTGATGCCTTTTTCCTTTTGTATGACATCTCAATCTATAGCTCTTGGAAATATTCAAGCAATAAATGATTTTTTAACAGTCCCTGCAGGATCTTTGGGTAAGTTTCCTTAAGTTTTTGAATATCTTTATTTAATGTAAAGAAAATTTGTGAAATACCTTTAAGGAAAATTGCTGAATTTTGAAAGAATTTAGTTCTTTCAACAATTTAAGATGAAAAATGACTGCTATCATGTGACATAAACGTGGCAAAACTGTGAGCTCTGGTCCCAAATATTGTGGTGTTTCTTTGAATTTGTGTATTTGGAAGGACTGAGGTAAGTAAAACTGAATAGTCTGTACTTTACACAATTTTTTGATTTTGCCTTTCCCCTGCGGGCCAAATTGGATGCAGTCTAAAGGACCGGATTTGGGCCCAGAGCCTTGAGTTTGACACACATGAAGTAATCCAATAAACCAGTGTTTCCCAAACTTTATTACCATGTACCCCTTAGCCTTTTTTCTTTTTGCAAGTATCCCTTAGCACATGTTATAAATTATTTATTTGTGTCTGCAGGTTTGTCTAAACTCTTTCCCGTGTCTCGTCCAACATAAACCTTGAATTTAGGCTTTTTATTCATTTATTTCTGATGTTTTGCACATTTTAGTATTTGAACTTCACCTTTTGGTGTATTTTAAAGAGTTTGAGTTTATTTTATTGAAAACAGGGACAATACATATTAAGGAACACATACATGTAAATATGCAAGATTATAGCCAACGGCTAATTTCCATCTTTAATCCCTTCGGCAGGTTGACGTCAACAACATAAGATAATAAAATCAATCAAACAGTAACAATAAGTAAAACAGTTTGCCTTCATGGCCAGTATGAGCAGGAGGAGTAATTACAGAGAGAAATTGTGCCACAAATTATTATTGATGGACAAGAAAAAAGTCTGTGTGCATGGATTAAAAAAAAGTCCATAATGTTAAGAAATAAACTGACAAATGTTTGTGTACCTCCTAAAAGGTGTTCACGTACCCCAGTTTGGGAACCACTGCAACAAAACTCAAATGCTCTGACTGCGCAGCTGTGGCGCCCTCTTCTGGGGAGAGCAATATAACATCTCTGACGTCAGCAATCCATTTCCTCAACTGTCGCTGCATTAACCAATCACATCAGCTCCACTGGGGACACTCAGTGCCTGCTTTAGATTGAAGCTCCTCCCCTTTAGTCTCAGCCCTGCACGCGCGCGCGCGCACACGCACGCACTAAAACCCCCTGTGATGCTAGTCGCTGCGCTGCTCGTCTGCTCGGCGTGTTTATGACGGTACGGTGTGAAAACGGATGAAAACTGCTTTATCAACAACAACAAAAAGGTGATTTAATTCTCAGCTTTTTTTGTTTGTTGCTCAAATACACGCGCGCGTGGTTGCATCTTTTGCGTTTAGCTGGTGGCGCCAAACCTGTGCGAGTGCATTGTTATGTGTATATTTAATAATCCGGGCACAGGTCAGCTATGATCGGCGGTAAACGAGCAAGGCAGCACGGAGACAAACCTGCGACTCACCACAATCCATCCGGACAGCAGGGGGGAAGAAGATGAGTGTATCCATGGCCTCGATGAGAACTGCCTTCATATTCCTGCTCGTGCAAAGAGGTGAGTCCATTCTCATACCTGTGGGCTGCCCACTGTCTGGCCATCTGTCACATGCACACTACACTGAATAACCCTGTTTTTATGCTTATACATGATTTATGAATGCAGGTAGCTGTGCTTATTAATGTTTCATTTCATCTTTTACTTGGTATGAAGCGTTTGCTCCTCTGGAATAACTTTGAGAGACAGTTTCAGTTGATGAAGGCTGTAGATTTATAATTAAATGTTAATAAATAGCAACTTGATTTTTTTTTTTTTTTTTTTTTTTTTTTTCCTGCTTTGGCATTTGGTTTCAAATTTATTTAGTTTTTTTTTGTGTGTGTGTGTAAGAATATTTCCTGTAGATTTTTATGAATGTAGAAGCTTTCATGTTTATGTATTTTGAATAAAATATTTTACCTTTATTTAACCAAGTAAATCATGAAGGAGAACTCATTCTCATTTGCAATGATGGCCCGGCCAAGTGGCAGAATATACCTAACAAACTCATAAGGCATACAGTAATAGAGGAAAATACAGAATTTAAAAAAAAAGTACAGAAACAAGTATTTTATGAAAATAACAACAAATATTACAGATTATAGCAAAAATATTTAATCTCATGAGCAAAAACAAGTACACTGTCTAGAAACAATGCTCTTTGCCATAGTTTTAAAGATACAAGGGAAAGTGAATTATGTCCTGCTGTTAGCTTGAGGTTGTCATAGCGACATTATAAATATATTTGCATCTGCACCACTTATTTGAATCTACTGAAACCTGTGCCACATTGCAGATTACATATACCTGTACTTTGTAAAAGCTTTGTTGTAAACACTTAAAACCAACCATCTGTTAACGGAGCTCAGTAATTACTTGAAAGATTTCATAAATGCTATATATGTATGTCATAAATCTATCAAACACATTAAATGAAAAGGTTAAAAACTTTTGGTGGTTTGTTATATTAGCACATAGCGCAACTACAGGAAAGTATGAAATCAATCGTTTTGGTGTTTCCTGCCTTTACATTCTCAGGAAATGTGTTTAGGTAGTTTAAAAAAAAAAAATTAATCTATAATTTTTATAATTCAAAGAACCATAAGTCAGATGCTCATGGTGCTTCTTTTGATTGTTTTTTTTTTTTTTTTTTACATAAATTAAACATCTACCCTACTTTCACAGTATTTAATGCAGCCTGTGTTATTGGTATGGAGCATAATGATAATCTGTGGTGTCCCCCAGCCTTATCAATCCGAGTCCTGTGTTAATTAGGACTTGATCCGCTTAGGCTTTCCTAGTTCCCCATGTCATTATCTATGGGCGTGTTGGGATGTGGCTGTGAGAAAGCTCCAGTTGTGTACAGTGCACACACACCCTTAAGCCGAGGCGTGCCACTACAAACCATTCTTGTATTTCTAGTTGTGCAGGTAGAAATGTGTTTTGGTGTGATGACTTCTGTTAGTAGGAAGTGAGTATTTGCTGATAGATGTTTAGTTAAGACTAGAGAACAATCTCATAAACCAGTTACATCCTGATGCCGTTAGTTCTGTGTCAAAGATACCAGTGTTTCTACATTTCTTTCAGCAGTTTAATCTAGGGCGGGGCCAAAAAAATTTGATTTTATCTAATTTGTTGATGAAAATGATTTTTATTTGCAAATTTGAGTTTATAACTTTTTTTTTTAATTCTTTTTTTTTCCCCACCACTTTTTTGCATTCCGTCCTTGTGGGTTAGCTAGCCCGATGTGAGCTAGCACCCTCTTTGCTTACCCTTTGAGTAGGCTGTATGTGTGTGACTAGGGATGTGTATTACCTGGCATTTGGCGATACGGTTTGTATCCCAATACATTGGTCACGATACGATATATCCCAATATAAGTATAAGGCTATTATTGAAATTTGTTTAAATTTATGACTTAAACAACTGATCTGTAAATGTGTACACCTTCATGAGAACATTATGTATGAAATATACTTTATTGGCATATTTTACACTCAAAACATTGGCTTTAACATGCCACGTGCCAACAACTTAAAATAAGTTTTTTTCAGACTTTTTTGCGTTCAGTCCTTATGGGTTACCATAGTGCGATGTGAGGCCACCCCCTCTTTGTTTACATTTGTTTATCCTTTGTGTTTAATTTTTTATTTGCACTATGCTGAGATGCTAAGGGAAGAGTTTATTATTTTTTTTAATTGTTATGTTATAAAATATGTAGTTATCTGATTTCTTAATCAGAAAATTTTAAGCTACTGTGAAGTAGATGTTACACTTTTGCTTAAACCCGGGTTAAAGCTTGAAATAGTTGAATGACAGAGCCTCATTTACTTTTTATTTTGGGATTGTTCTATGCATTTTAACTATTAAGGACAATCACAGCAATAAAGTTTAGCTTGTGACAATGTGTCTAATGTCTGCTGTCATTTTTAAGTGCATTGGAAAAAAAAAAGATCAAGAATCGAAACTCATATTTTTCTTTCTCCAGATAGGAGATTTTCTTTTAGGTAAAATCGCCCAGCCCTAGTTAAATCTGATTTAAATCCAGTATGAATATTGTTTCCTTTAATTGTGTAAATGTGGTTGTTGATAGAAAAGTAAATTACTATTTACTGCAAAGCACTCCATCAATTCACTCTAATATTGATTGTGGCACAATAATCTCAGTGCACTTAAGATAATTTAACCGTGTTCATGTTTCAGTATAAAATACTCAATCTCAACCATTTATGTGAGTAAGTGTGCACGGGCAGGAAATGAACACTTAAATAGAACAAAACCACCGACATGACACCAGATTTCAGATGTAGCAGCCATCTTCCTCAACTGGTTTGGGTGGGTTGATTGTAGAGATACTACATGATAGCAACGGGCAAGCTTGCAACATGAAACAAGTTGGTTGACAAATCTACCAGAGAGGAAAGAAAAGACAGCAGAAGGAAAATAAGCGAAGATACCAGTTTGTAATGGTGCAAAATAAAGTGAAAAGAAATCATACTAATCTATGGCTGACCTAGACATTGAAGACTTTAAAGGGCCCATGTTACGCTAAGTTAACTTTTTCATACTTTAAACATCATGAAGTGCTATTTGGGCTTCATACACATGGCCAAAGTGTTTTTTTCATTGATTCCCTCAATCGTTAGTTAGAGGGTGATTCGCTCCTTTCTTACTGCAGGGCGAGCCCAAACACCTCGGTCCAATTTGATGACGCGTTCCCACTTTGGTGATGAATTTTTCGTGGCACTGAGCTGGAGAAGTCGCTCCTCCAGGAAGCTCTCTGCCATGATTGACATGTAAACAGACACGCCCACAAAGGTGAGCATTTTAGCGTCCTCCGCGCAGTGCTATGTATGTATTTTCTACGGTTTATGTATGTACCGGCGAACGCCCCGCCCCCACGCTCTGTCTCGTGTTTATAAAGCAGCATGAGCTTGGCATCGGAGTGGGCGGGCCGTCCTCTGGCTCTACGTCACTGTGCGGGGAGGAGGAAGTCAGTGACCCATCTATAGAGACGCCCACTCATGAATATGCATAAGTAGGCCGCAAATCAGCCCGTTTGTGTAGAGTTGCTCAGAAAGTGACTTTTCAGAGGCTGAAACTCTGGAAAACAGGTGAGTTTTGGAAAATAAACCTCAACTACTATGTTTTTGGGGTTCTTAGAACAAATGGAGATGGGTCGAAAAATAGCATGACCTGAAACCTTTAAAGTATGATAATATTTAGGAAGTTGTGTCCAAACACAAAAATAAGAAAAATTAACTTTGACCATAGTTATTCAGAATAAACGTTTCTTCCTCTTTGGGAATTTTCTACTTTGTTATAATGAAGCCATAGCTAAAATAATCGTCCTAAAACAACTTTTTTTTTTTTCCTGTCAAAAGACATGAAACAGTCTTGGCAAGGACAGTTTGTGCTTCTGTCAGTTTGAGAAACAATGGTTTATTAATTTAGTTTTTCAACTTTGATCCACACTTTCAATTCCGATTTGGTTTCAAGATCAGATCACGTACTTGGATGTTCTGCATTTGATCTTCACATGAAAGTTTTGGCAGTTTTTGTTTTAAGTTAGTAAATGCTTAAACAAAAACACAGATGTGTAATTAGTTCCTGAGCTCTCTGAGATGATAGCATTTCATTTATTATACATGTTGTAGAGTGAGTCCAAGTCCTGCTGTCTGATTTTCCTCCCGCAGCTATTTAATGTATTGATTCCCTGTTAGTCAGTCATCAGCTCAGTGTATTGATCTGTAACTCTTTAGTCAAACACGCCAAAAAGCACCACTGAAACTGTTTTTCTCTCTCTCTATTGGATCCTTTCCTGTTCTCACATTCTTCATACATGTCATTTCTGATGTTTTTTGTGTTTTCTCTTGCAGTGATCCATTACGCCGTGTGTCGTGATGTAACTCTCCCCTCTGGACCCCTGTTCCGTGTAGCTGGGTTCCCCCTCTCGCTGCCCTGTGCCGTGTCTGGATTTGAAGGCCCACGCACGCAGGACTTTGAGTGGTTTCTGTACAGGGACGATGCAGGTGGAAGGCAAATGGGAGTGATTTCCACCAGAGATAAAGGCTTCCCCTACGCTCCTTTCCAGGCCCGGGTTAGGAATGGGGAGGTCAGAGTAGAGAGAGACTCGGGGGACAAGGTACGCCTGGTAATGCAGAGGCTACGAGCCGAGGACCAAGGGAAGTATGAGTGCTACACACCCAGCACTGACACCACCTACCAGGGAAACTACAGTGCCATGGTGGCCGTCAAAGGTACGTCATGCCAAAGTTTACCAATACGTTTCAAAACTTCATTTAGAACAGGGGTGTCAAAGTCCTGTTAGTTCAGGGGCCAAATACGGAGCAATTTGATCTCAAGTGGGTCACAGATTTTAGGCGAGAAAACAAGTAATTTCAACATTATTGTGCCCTAGTTTGAACTTCTACGTGTATATATATATATTACAATAGACAGTGGGTAAGAAACCGACAATATCCAAGATATCAGTCCCAACAGGTCCTAAACTTTGAATTTCCTAGATTTTTTTTTTTTTACCAATTTCTATTAAATTAAGTCAAACATTGTCATAATTTGAGGAAAAATGAAAAATTTTATAAGAATTTTGAGTTTTTTTCAATAGTTCAACATTAAAAATGACTGCAATAACGTGATATAAGCACCGGGAAAAAAATGTGAGCACCTGCAAATATTGAGTTTAATTTTTACACAATGATCCATGTTTTCGCTGTCATTTTTACTTTCTCCTACAGGCTGAATTGGGTACTCCAAAGGGCTGGGTTTGGCCCCCGGGCCATGAGTTTGACACATGAGATTTAGAATATACTATATAGAGTCTCAGCTTGTTCCCCAGAATGCATCATACTTGTCAGATGAAGAGGAGGGCAACAGGGAAAGATGGAACTTTTAAACATGGATGTCGCTGAACATTCAGTGCGGTGTTAGAGAGAAAAAAACAGTATTATTAGAATCAGTGCTTCAGCACAGATAAGTGACCAACAGAATGTATTGATCTGAACATGGGTTAATGGTAAGAGTGCATAGAAATCCATTCAGATGTAACATAAATGTTTCTTGTAAGTGTGTTTCCCACTTATGACACATTAAAGGGATCCTCCTCTGCTTTTACAAATGTTACCTAAAACCTTTGAAATGTACTTATTAGAAGATCTATGTCAAACAAAACACATTATTTGGCACAATATTTGTTTCAATAGCTTAAAAATTGGACTACTTTTTTGTATAGAGCCTTGTATTCTACCATCTTAAAATGTCGCGATTGATGATGTCACACGGCCCCTGTGCCAGTAAACATCCTATTGTTTTCTAATGGAGTGAAGCATTCAGCCTGCTTTTTAGATCATTTAGTTTGGTCAAATACATATTTGTGCTGATTTTGGTTGCTCTAAATAAGGGTGTCCCGATCCGATATTGATATCGGTCCAATATCAGCCAGAAAACTGCATCTAAAATCTCTGTTGAAGGTTAAAATTAGTTTAACCAATTGGTAAATAATAAATAGGTCAGTTTTCCTCATACCTAATTACCTACTGTTGACTATTGTTCTCTGTTTGAGTTACATCACTTGATCAAGCCTTTTCCAACATTCCACACTACAAAAAAGTAATAAAAGTATGTATTATTTGTGCTGATATTGTATCGGATTGATATCAGTATTGACCAAATATTTATCCAAACAGTGGAGACTGGTAATGAAATATTGAACATGATTTTTTAAATTATTTTGTAAATTAACTCTGAAGCCTTAAGAGCACAACTTTGTATTTAATTTTGTTTTCTTAAAGTGTACTTTTCAGCATCATTTACACATATTTTCAAGATAATTAGTGTTGTGCGTACTTTGCCCCAATGTAAATCCTACTCAACCCCTCTTTCAGACACCCTGGGTCACCCTGACCCAGCATGTAGGGTTAGTGTCATGTGAAAGCATCATAAGCAACCATGAAGAGTGAATTTAGACAATGAATGAAGGCAATTGTCCACTGACTGCAGCACAGCACTGCTGACCTGAATCCCAATACAGGGTCAAAAATTTCAAGATTAAACTGTTAAATGTCTTATATCAGTTCAATCACATTGTAACAATAATTATATTACAGTTTTAACATTAGTTCAATACCGTTTTGAACTAATACCCTGTGATGTTTCAATCCCAGTCAAACAGTGATGCGCACACAACACTGGAAAAGCACAAACTGAGTCATGACCATTGTGTTACCAGTGTGAGAACTTCAAGATGACCAGATTTGATCATCAGCTCTTAGTCATTGTACGACCCATTGATGTCCTCCCTGTGACTTAGTGCATGAGAGCATTCCTTATTTGCAGCCACGTTTTGTCCTTTCCATCTAGAGTTTGTTTTTGTTTCTCTGTGAAATCGTTTCCTTTCTTACACTTGAGCGGTCCAAATATTTAGGCAGCGTTGCAACATCAATATGGTTACTCCTTCTGTTTCAAATTCAATTAATCATCTTCCTCGAGTTCCACTGTATTTTTCATGCTGTTGGGTGTAGTATTACTATAATCCCTTGCTCTGGGCTCAGAACTTGTATATATTTTCACACAGTAGACACAAACACAGTGGAAATATAAAAGGCATTTAGGCATCTGTCCGCCTATCTGACTCCTGTAGCAGCTTGATGTCATATCATTGTCTCTGTGTCTTTGTGCTCCTACAGTGATCCCTGACACTCTTCAGGTCAGCTACTCCCGCTCACTCACCGGGCAGCCAACGCCGGAGGGCTCTGAATTAACTCTGACTTGTTCAGGAGCCATCCAATCAGAGCAGCTCACCCATCTGTCCATCACATTTGGAAAACGTGGCGGCGCTGAGGCTCCTGGGGGCGGAGCAGGAGGCGAAGTCAGCATCGTCAGGGAGATCATCTCCATCGACAAGCTCCTAGGGGTCAACCCTGGGCGTTTCTACAGAAAGCGCTACGATGATGGAGAGATCAGTCTGGAGAAGAGGAACGGCGAGGGCGGGCAGGGCGTGTACGTGATGAAGATGAAGACGGTGCAGATAGACGACACAGGCTCATATTTCTGCGAGGCGTCACAGTGGATCCTGGATCCTGATCGATCATGGCAGAAGATTGCACAGAGGACGCTGGATATTGGCAACCTAACTGTCCAGCAATTAGGTCAGTATAACTGAGCTACTGCTGCCAGTGTTTGTGCAGACATTGAGCTCTGACAGTGAATGGCAAGCCTAGAAAACATTAGAACAATAATCATTAAAAGCAATGAAAAGGGACTTCAGGTTTTTCATGGTAAAAGATTAGATAGAGGAACTGGGAAGCATTGTTTTTCTCTGTGGTTGCCAAGAAAGTGATGTGAGGCAGTCTGGGCTTGTCCAGGCGAACCCTGACTGTTTGTGTAAGCACACCTTTACAGGTTGTTGTTTTAAACCTCACTAGGTTGCTGACTAATCAAATAACTAGACTTAGGGTATGTCTTCTGTCTACTATATACTATAAATATGGTTAGGAAGATTGAAATTATGACCGTTTCTACTGAAGTATACTTCCAAGTTTCCCAAAATACAGTACATTTTGAACTTACACCGACAAAAACCTGAAGCACACTGAGGCTACAGTAAATATCTCCGTTTATTCGCAAACTTTGAAAGTTCTGAAAACAAGAAAGTGACCAAGTAGAATATCAACATTTGCTTATTTGATTCATAAATCTCACGGAGACACATTTCATGCTGACTTTTTGGAGACCCGTCATTGTGTGACTAGGGTTAGCTTCTGGTTAACTTAAAAACAAGAGCCCTATTTACAAAAGGGTTAAAAAACAAATGGAAGACAAGATTAGATGCTTTTGTTGATGATGCATCATGTAGCGGTTGAGTACGACTAGTGTACCCACCGTGCATACTTAAAAAATGTCTCAATATCGTATACAGTACATCCAAGTTTTTCGATACTATCTAATGTGAAGGTACTTCATACTCATTTTGAAGTCAGACTTAGTATGAGTAGTACGTTAGTATGCCATTTTGAACACAGTCTAAAGGTCCCTTAGGAGAACTCTTCTTCTCTGCTTTATTGTCTACTACAAAACTGCAGAGGCATCCTTAACTTTTTCTGATTATTTAAAGCAACCAAAAGCAGCAAAAAATTGGCATTTTGACCGATGAATTAGATTAAGAGTTGTTTCATCCCACCTGAGAGTCTTCATGTTGCTATCAAACAGGATGAAGATCTCTCTCTCTGACCATTGTGCTAAAATCAAGGATTTCTCATCAATCATCTCCACTTTTTGTACGTTTCTATCTGATTTGCAACCGTTGTTGTAAATAACCTTAACTCTAGCTCCGAGACCAATTAAGCTGTAGGAGTAATTTAGGTCATGCTGATTCTGTTTAGCTGCGAAATGGAAACAATTGTGTTTGCACTCATCAGTGCATGCATTGTTGCTGTGACAGACACTCGCTAACAAGCACTATGCAGTCCCACTCTGCTGTTACAATGGGCTAGCACGTCTCCTTTTGTTTAGACATATAATGTGTCTATTATTAAAAAACGCTTCCTTTGTCCTACTGAGGATTTCACCAAAGTCATTAGAACATTAAATTCTATCATCCCAGCAGAAAATATCATATTTACATGTTCAAGTTATACATTTTCACTTGTAATTATCAAGCAAAAATTATATTTCTTAAAAATGTCATATTTAAAAAAAAAAAAAAATCATTATATAAATAATTTGCTGACACAGATATGACCAAAATATGTTGAATTAAGTTTAGAAGAATAGTTTTACTTTTAAAGTTGAATTATTTTTTGATCATTTTAAAGGACCTTTTAATGTCATGTTTTGGTCACTCACACCAACTTATCTAACATACAATGTGGGATTAACACTCTTTATATAAATTGTGCTTTATTTTAAAGCTTATTTTTGCATTAAAAACTACTTTTCAGAGTCACTGTTTTTGATTCTTCTCCCCCGTGTCTCTCACATAAACCCCACCCAAATTTAGACCTGCTTTCAAACAAGCCACAGTACAAAACTCACTCACACATGCTGTCCCTTATGAGAGAAAAAGCCCGAAGTGGTGCTACATGTTAATTTTGAGCAGCTTGTTGTTAATAAAACTGGGCGTCACAACTAATAACTAATAACAGACAAATTGCATTCATCAGCACACACTGACTATCTGACTTTAAGCACCGGCATTCGAAATTGTTTAAGAGGTTATTGTATTTGATGATTTATAATAAATTAGTCTAATTTAGACTAATTAGTTAAGCTGCATGTCATCTAGTGGCTAAATGCAAATTTATTTCTCTTTAGCCATTCTTAGATGTTTAATGTTTGATTTGTCATCATAACCAACGTACAGTCATCCCTCCCATCATTTATGGGCTGTGCTGGTAATCTGTTTTATGCTGGTTGTATATTTTATGGTGCACTGGATGACCTACTTCAGCTTTCTCACAGAGATGCGGTTCCTTGTGATTCACTTCCTGGCGATGACTTTTACAATGGCAGTGTGAGTGCTTCCTTGTGGCCTTTCACCAACAAGAGTTCCCACTGGTTTATTTTTTCTCTCTCCTCTCTGCAGCGGAATCCCTCAGTGTGGCGTCTTCACCCCGAGGCGAGGTAACACTGCAGGTGGGTTCTCCTCTCATCCTGACCTGTGAGGTGTTGGGTTTACCCTCTGATGTGAACTCAGGCCTCCTGGTTCAGTGGATGAAAAGAGGATCAGTGGGCAGTGATCGCGTCGGGACTGGAGGAGTCGAGGTGATTTTGTGTTCCCTTTTTTACTCAGATTACAGATGTAAGCACATGTTTGGATTAGTCATTGATGTGAATGTTGAATGTGTCATATTTGCTTTCGTTTGGTGTTAAGGTGGAGGTGGCTCGAATGAGCACTGATGGCATCGTTAGCTGGGGGGACGACCTGAGCCGCTCTAGTGGGGGATCAATGGAGAAAGTGGCTCAGTGGAAGTACTCACTGAAGCTCTTCTCTGCACGGCCATCTGACTCGGGGGTGTATCGGTGTGTGGTGAGCGTCTACGCCGGGAGGAGAAACCCCGCCCCCTCAATGCCGGCTACTCTCACACAGAGATCAGAGGGAGTCACAGTCAATCTGAAGACCAAGGGTGAGTGTTGTGTTTTCAGTCATTGGTCGACTCCTGATCTAAATGCTATATATTTATATATATATATATATTGTGTAGACTCACTCGGTGCGTTATTTATAATTGGGGAAATCCTCCTCTATACATTTAAAGCAATCCATCATATTTCACAAAGTTTAGAAAAGAAATGCCCTCAACTTTTTGAAAAAATGCACATGCGCAACACTGTACCTGCTCCCAAGAGGGAACGCCTATTAAATGAGTGCGAGAGTGCGCACGAGCCCAGTTTTCCTTGTGCACAGCTTTGTTTACAAGTTGGTGTCGGCATCACCGGTGAGAACGGCAAGCTTCAATAAATGGCTGAAACCGTAGCTCATGAGACACATAAACACTTGTAAAAGTGTGTTCACACTGAACGCGACCGTAGCAACTGCAATCACTTCAATCGCCCGTGATGAGTCGCTGGAACATAGTGGCACTTTTCATGTCACCTCATCGCTCCAGTGATGTAATGACCAGGAAAGAGTGTTTGTGTGTCGCTGACAGGGGAGAGAGAGGGTTGATCACTTCTTCCCTGGCCATATCGTAGAAAGCCCCATTTTTACTTTTAAACGATCAACTTACAGGGTTACTAAAGGATGAGTTCAAGCAGAATGTAGGCTTATTCAAGAAGTTACCCGCTTTATTTTTCCCCTGGTGAATTCAAGAGGTCCTGGCTGCAGACCTCCGCTGTAGTAGCTGGGAGGGGCTGCTGCCTTGGCTTTTCAGACAGTGACGGCCAGGGGAGTTGTTGCTTGAAGTCGCTTAAAAAGTTAAAGTTTTTCAACTTTGAGCGACTATGTCGCGCTTGACTAGTTGCTCAAATCACACAAGTCACCTCGCTTGAGGGGAGATAACTTGAGGTTGTCATTTATATTAATTTGAACCTAGTCGCTTCAGTCACTCAAGTCGCGTTCGGTGGGAATGCACCTTAGTGCGCATGCGCAGCAAGCGAAAACTAGACCAATAGTCTAGATGATCCACCCAGAATTGGAAGCCAAAATAACATCCTCCTCAATACCTTTTATATACTAGTATTCTAACTAAGTTCAACATATTAGATTTTGAAAAGTCATCAGATGCATGCTTAGTTTTTAAAGTTCTAAATGGGCTTGCCCCTCCACCTTTAATGGATTTTAAAAATATCTATATGTAAAAAAACCTAACACTGGACCAAGGACCAGAGCCTAAACTAGAGGAGACTGTTTAGTTCAAAGGCTCCAGACTAAATTTTGCCAAATGGTGGTGTTTATCAGAGGCAAAATTATAAAAATGATAGAATACACTTCCAGAAAACACCAGAAACTGTGGCAATTTGTCATCTTTCAAAGCAGTTCTCAAAAATTGGTTGAAAACAAAGCAGTCATGCACCCATTGATAATATTCCTGACTCTTTTCAAAATTTTTTTTAAATAGTATACAGTATGTGGTATCATGTTTTCTATCGTCAGTCAGGTGTAGTGTTTCTCATTGTGCCATGTTACTTCACTGTATGTTAAATGTTTTTGTTCAACTGTATGTTATTATATCACGTTTACCTGCCTTTGGGTAACGGAGGAAATTTAGCTATTGTGCTAACTCCGACATATTTATGTTGATGCTGTTTGCTGACACATTGATTAATATTTAATGTCCTAAATCAAATAAATAACTAAATTAAATGAAGTGTTCTGAGTTTAACATTATTTTTAAATTATTCAGTTAATAATCAATGCAGTTTTTTCAATCCATTTTTCACTAAATTTGTCGATTTGTTACCAATCACGTCATGTAAGGCTTGGAACACGTCTTTGTGCTCGATAGTAAATCGACTGTCAAGTGTTTGAGCCGTTCCATTAAGCAATAAATTAAATACCTACTTTCAGAGACGACTACCAGGGCTGTTAAATATACCTGAAGGCAGCCTTGGTCTATCTAGAATAAAAGATGATTTAAGCTTTCAGATTTATCGATTGTCCTTTTGACCCAGACGTCTGCCATGGGGATTGTGCAGGCTGCAGTTTACTGGGCTTAAAGTGCAGTAGTAACTCACAGTTTAGGTGTACCTGAGTCCAATAGTACAATAGTGTTCAGACTCAGAGTAGAAAAATTAAATCACGATTATTTTAGTTATAATTGAAATCTCGATTATTCAAACAATTATTTGGGGGGGGGCGGGGCGGAGGAGCTAGCATGCGCTTGCATTAAATAACTCAAAGTTAGTATTAATGTTTTTTTGTTTTTTGTTTTTTTTTCTCGTGTGTTCCAAGCTTTATTCTTTGTAGATATCCTTAATAAATAAAAAATATACATAATTAAGAAAAAAAATGACATTTTTCTTAAGTAATCTTTTTTTCTCTTGTTATTTTTGTAATTGTTGAGTGGAATAATTGAAATCGTCATCAAATTTTGATTAATCTCACATCCTTAGTTCAGATATCTCTATATTAGAAAGAAAATAATGAAAAATTAGCCCGGTCATATCTTGTACTGATCGTTTGTTGTTCCACTACTGACTAAAATAATAGATTTGTTTGTTTTCCCTATATTGTAATTGTATCAATATCTTTGCGTCTTCCACTTCCTTCCAGATGTTTTGATCACAGCTGTAGCTCAGCTACCACTCGGCCCTCTTCTTAAAAGAGGCAGCACCATCACCCTCATCTGCACCGCCACCATAACAACCACAGGCCCCGCCCAGGCTCAGGTCCAGTGGCTGCGGTGGCCAATCCCTGAGCCAGTTACCAAACAAGCCTCTGAAGCCCCTCCGTCGGAGCCTCCCACTGCTGAGAACCGAACAGTTGTCGCTGCTCTGATGCACAACGGCGTGGCTAATATCTATGTCAACAGTAGTGAGATCAGCATCGACCGCCTGTCAGCTGTCAGCTACAGGCTGAGAGTGCACTCAGCAACCATGGAGGACCAGGGGATGTACGCGTGTCACGCTGAGGCCTGGGCCCAGGATCCACATGGAGGCTGGTACAACACGGAGGTCAAGGCCCAGTCAAACGCAGTGACTGTTTACCTCTACGCCAGAGGTGAGTGACTGTGCATTCCAGTGCTAGAATGTTCTTTTCCCAGATTCAGGCTCTTGTTGACGAATCAAAGTACTGGATCAGTGTAGAATAGATCAATCCGCTAACCTTTAGCTGTCCATTAGAGTAGAAGTCATCAGTGAAGTCTTCCAGGATTTTCTCCTGACTTTAAATGATGCCCAAATGTTTATTGTTGATCGATTCCCACTTTGTTCTTTTCTCGGCACTTGTCAGCCAACTGCTGAGCTTGTTGTTTTTGGTCTTAATGTCTTGTTTTCACACTGTTGCTGAGCTGTTATCACAAGCTCTGACTGCTGAATAGCAGATGCTGAAAAACACAATCTAATATGTTGGGCTTAAAAAAGCAGAACTCGTTAATTTTTTTACATTCATGAGTAATGTGCAAATAAATTAAGCAGATGAATATAACACTAAAAATGACCTCTTGGATTGAAATAAAGCCTGTTTACATTTGTAACTGAAATTTTACACTATACCAACAATGAAACCAAAGGAAAACTGCTCCTCTTTGAGTAGCGACCCATAGTTTAGGAAATGCTGTAGTTTGTCGGATTGAGCAGATGGAGATACCCAAGAAGTGATGCTCAGATGATTATACACATAAATGCGCAACCAAAAAAACCAATGCTCACTAAATTTAATGTTATAACGTGTATTTGAGTACCTAAAATTTATATTGGATCATGATTGGAGCTGATTTGTTCTACTTTTTTAGTCCCTCCTGTGTTTGGAGCGGAGAGAGGCGTGGCTACAGTCAGAGGGAGAGAAACATGACATATTTATATTTAGACAGCGTAGTAAACATGGTGGAGGTCAGGGGAAATGCGTCAAAGAAATCAGAGCAGTTTGGACACATTTATTACAATAGAGTAGACTGAGCCATCTAAACATCTCATATCACACAAGCTCCATGAAACATTGACATTACCTGGGCTATATTTAAGCATTTTATTACTGTAGCACTCTGTTAGATAAGTATAAAAAGTAAAACTGTATAATTAACAAACAAGATGCTATTTTTTTCAATCGTAAAAGTATTATATATATATATATATATATATATATACATACATACATGGAAGATGACCTGAAGAAGAGTATTGATAACTTGTGAGGATGAAACAAACTGTTATATGTGCAAGTTTCGTATTCTGTGTGGCTTAAAGAGCATTTTAGTTTAGATTCAAGTGAAAAGTCATGTTATTCATGCAACACTTTGTTTTGTTTCTCCTGCGAGGTCGATACATGAAAAAAAAAAAATGAAATTAAAGAAGTGAGCACCAAGCAACAGCTCGAGGTGCTCCAGTCAGCACCAGACCAAAACATTATGTGCACCCCTGAATACATTACAGCCTTACATTGTTTTTTTTCTTATATGGAATATGAGTTTAAATGAAACTGTTTTGATTAACCACAGTAGGAAGTATGTAAAAGTCCACCACCACCCCTTCACGGGCTGGCAGTATGCCAGATTGTACTTAACCTATTTCCATGCTCGAGTTTCAGGGATTTCTTTTGAGCTTTTCAATCCGACTCCCAGTGTACACAACCACATTGACTGTAGCAGCCATTATAATGAACTTAGACACTCAGCCATCGGCCACAGTAACTCTTCTAGTCATGCACCAAGACGGGAACACCTTAAGTTATCCCAAGTATCCATTAACCTAACATTTTATAATAAAAAAGGAAACTGCAACAAAGAACCCAACTGGGAGGTGAGAACTGTGTGCCTCCACTGGTTTAAACCAGTAATGTGGGGCCAATATTATGACACAACCTGTGTTTGAAATGGGCTGCAACCTTATTAAAAACTTCAAATGTTCAAAGAACACATTCTACATCCCTGTGAAAAATGCTGTTTTTAAAAGCCTTTTGTTAACATTTCTGTTTTATTCTGACTACATAATAATAATAATGACTTGGCTTTATATAGCACTCTTTTCCCCATGGTTTCTCACGCCTATATCACATGATGGCAGTCATTTTTTATCTCACATTTTTGTAAGTACTCTCAATTTTTCCTAAATGAAATGAAATTAAATATAAATTGGTCACAAAATCAAGGAAATGTAAGAATTTGCAGAGGCCGATATCTGTCACCTATTGCTTCGGTATTGTCGGTGCGTTACTTTCACTACTATTATAAATAACTAACCCTAACTCTACCCTACCCTACGTGGAAGTGCAAACTAGGGCAAATTGCTTCTTTTATTGTCTATAATCTGCGGTCCACTTGAGATTGAACTTGTTCGTATTTGGCCCATGAACTAAATGAGTTGGATACCCCTGCATTAGGTCAACAAAATTTGCATTTATGCCTTTATTTGTGTTATAAGTCATTCAGCTTTTGAAAATGGAATAATTTGGGTTTATTGCTTCTTACAGTTGCTTCCTGTTTGAGTGCACCACACATTCATTCTGCTCTTCGTCCTCAGCTTTTGACCTCCTCCTCATCCCTCTGGTCATCGGCGTCTCCTCCGCCTTGTTTGTTGGCATTGTCATCATCTCGACAGTGACCTGCTGCTTCATGAAACGCCTGGCGAGGCAGCGTGAGCAAAAGTGAAAAAGACCCATTAACGCTGACTGTCTAAGCTCTGGCTGCGACTGGAACTAGGCCAAAAAAGCATAAAGCCCAGATCTGAAGATAAAGCCCACACACACAAACGCTTTGGGTCGACATGAGAGCAGAAAAGGGACTGTGCACGTTGACACTCTGGGATTTGACCTGTTTAACAATCAATGCCAAAAAAAAGTTTATATTCTCTCTGTTTTGTTTTTTTGTACATTCTACATTTTGTGAGAATAACACATCAAACATGGATGATCTGCATCCATCAACAAATTCAATTTCATTATTTTTTCACATGGACGTAGAATATTTCCTACAATGTCACCATCCAGATGTTAAGGCCCCTATGGTTTGTTTTTCCTCCACCTCTCTCAAGTCACGAGATGTCACCAAATGGACCACGACTCATCGAGGTGTATTTTAACATGAATAGGATATGTAGGTCATCCTAAAGGCTCAAACATACTCGGGCGGACCCCGCGCACAACGGCCTGTTGCTCTCCTCTCAGAGCTTACATTCCACCGTGTAGTAGGTTTCATTCAAATCCTACATGTCCCATGATTGTTAGCGCTTCTCTGTAGTCCTTGTACTCCTGGGACGTGTTTTAAAGGTGTCGCCGCTGTCGTATCTCGTCCGCCAGCCTCTCCTCGAAGCTCGTGTTCATCTCTCCTGCTCTTTCACCAGGCGGGTGAAATACAGGTCGGTGTTACATTTAATGTGGGTCGATACAATGCCGAGCAGTGTTTTCTGTGACACCAACTACGCAGAGAAGTCAGCGCGGTCGTAAAAACTAAGCTTTGCCTTTAATTGGCCTTGTGGACTCCTCGCGGACTCCGTTTTGCAGGTGTCCACCCGAGTATGTTTGAGCCTTCACAGTGCTGTTGACTGTATGGTTTGTTTGTTTTTCTTTATTCCAAAAGCCAGTGTTGTGTAATTGTGCGTGCCCTGCTGCTGTCACATGAGCAGGAATAGTCCACAGCCTGCAGATGAACCACTTCTACAGTAAATAAAGTATTTGTTACTTGATATTAAGGCTGAAGGCCTTTAATGGAGGCGTATACGGTTGTAGTTTCAGATTGTGATGCTTCTTACTGTGCAGATGCAGGTTTAATGATACATGAACAATGATTGGAAGTGTTTCTTCATGCACTGAGCTCAAATGTGTAAATACTTAAAAGCGGTTTCATTTTCTTAATGTTTCATGCCAGGTGTGTTTGTTTGTATCCATGTTTTTATGTTTTGCAGCAGACTGCTAAAGCACTTAGGATAATGGGACCTGGACCAAAGCCCCCATGAGATCCTTCGACTTGATTTTTATTTAGGAACAAAAACACTTTCTCTGCTGCTTTTGTCCCTTTTGCTGAATGACCGCTTCCGGAGTTCCTATCAAACAGTTTGAGACTCCTAGGTAACACACTAAAGGGTTTTGAACTTTCTCATGCTTTGGAGCGTAGATGGTGGAGGTGATCATGTTGGGTGTAGGGCAGTTTGTCGTCTACGGAAGTGGATTAGGCACAATTTTGATGGAGGAAATAATTTTGGGCAAATCAAGAATAAAAGTCGAATTGTCGAGAATTAAATCACAGTTTGAAAAATTTACTCAAGATACAATATTGTGACAAAACAGAATAGTGCCATTTTTAATGGAGACTGTTACCGTATGGTAAATTGGCCCTAGTCCGCTTCTGTAGATTGGATTTTAATAGCAAATTTTCAACTTTTATCACAATATTGTATTTTGAGCTTATTTTCTAAATTTAGATTATAATCTTGTCTTTTCCACCTTAATATCAACATATTGCAACTTTATTCTCGGAATTTTTATTTTAATATCGACATTTTGACTTTATTCTTGATTTGCCCAAAATAATTTTCTCCATTAAAATTGGCCCTAATCCGCTTCCGTAGCTGTCGTCCTATGGCTTTGGCTCCATATTTTCTCTACCATGGATCACAAGTGGCTCACCATGTCTCTACTTTGAATTAATTTGTACTCTTGGGCCTGTTTTCTCTAAGTTAAGTTTGATAAGAGGGGGAAAAGTTTTTGACATTTTTTGCACTTCACCCAACTGTATTTGTGGGTTTCTTCTTATATCTTAAATGTCACTGTCAGATATTCCTCTAGTCTCCTGTTCTCCCTCACCTGTGCTTTCTTTATCGTCGTTACAAAATGTCAATCTTGAACATTAGTGATAAAAACTGCTCTCTGAGCCATTTTGTTCCAGAACAACTGCTGAAAGCTGATTTGTTCCCCTCCTAACAAACGATTACACACATGCACGTGGCAATGAATTTGCACAGCAGTACGCAGTGGCTGGCTGATGTTTCAGTGGGATAGCAGTAAGCGAGTATCTGCGTGTTCATCTCTAATCCCCGTTCATGGCTGCAGTGTGTTTTGCTGCCCTTCCCCCCACGCTGTGTTATCAGCCTCACATTTGATTTATTTCAGCCTTTTTTTTCCCATGGGGAACACAGCCAGCTGTGAGCAGTGTTGCACTTTGCATGCCCAGTATAAAAATGCTGTGTTTTTTTGTTAGATGTGCTGAACCCTTTCATGATCTTTTCATGAAGGTGTCATGTTTACTCATGCTTAATAACCACTGTTGATAAATGCATCCTACTGCCACAGACTGTTTTCAGTTTGCTTTCTTTCGGTGCTTTTGCAAGCCTGCCAGGTGATAAAACCAATATAACACTCTGGATTTACATTGTCTTGTTTCTTTCCACTCCTTAAATTTTTAATTTGTTTAAAATGTTGACGGAAAAGTTAATAGGAAGGAGCACAAGAATGTGAGGTGCTGCGGGATATTCATCGTTTGTGGAGGAAAAAGATTAGTTTAATGATCTTGTTAACACTTTGGATAATGTGTTTAAATGCTTAACAATTATAAAAGGAAAATAATGTAATAACTTTTCAGGTAAAATAAATTAGGTAAATGGTTATAATTGCATTTCTAAGTAATAAATGGTGTTTGGCAAATAAGTGTCTGAAAACTTTTAACCTATTCCATAACCTTTTGTTGAGACTATTGTTTGAAACAACTAGGATTTAAAAAAAAAAAAAAAGAAAACAGCTGATTAGTTTTACTGTTACTGTTGTGAATCAGTATCACCAAAACTTTTAATATTTCAGTTAAAAAATTTTTTTTTAATTAAGCTAATAATGATTTCCCAAGAAAAAGTAATTTTTACTACCACTCAAAAATGCTGAATAGTTTTTTTTTTATAATGCAGAGTATGATGTCAGGTTTTAATGTTTTCTGTAGATATGAAATAATTGATTGTCTGAGATCCAATAACATCAAGATGAAAACTAGTCATTTAGTTTAGCATATGGTATTGACAGACTGTTTCAGTTATATACAGTATTCTCTCACATTCTTTTTGTTTTCAGGTAATGTTTCTATAGCTGCAGGAGGAGAAATAGACCTGAGCAGAGCCGCTGTTAAGAGTTGGAATAGCCAGTGATATTACTTCAGATGGGATGTTTTGTCATTAGATTTATAAAGAACTGTAAACAGTCTGATGAAGCTTTCAGTGTGAAATGAAGTAGTTTCACTAGTCCTGTAGACTGTGATGTTAAAAAGCAAGAAAGACCTCCTCTAAGCTCCTCCCCCTCCCATCAGTGCTACATCCAAAGCCACGCCCCCCACAACCAATAAAAGTCAACAACCTCTGCATCACTTTTCAGGAACCAGATGAGTCATTTGTGCTTGATCTTTACGGGAACAGTTTTTGTAGGAAGGATGAGACGAAGGCATCTGATTGGTTCCTTCCACTTGGACCTAAAGGCAGGGATTGGTCAGTTTTTTTTTTTTTTTGTTTTTTTTTTCAGAAGATTCCAGCTGCTCCAGGGATTGTTTTGGCTCCTTTTTTCTGAATACATAATGTACTGACTACAGTGTTTCTGAAAAGAATTGCAGACTATCTTTAAAACCTGAATTTAGATTTGTCTAAATAAAACATGGCTAAAAGTGCCTGCAGCATTTATGAGAAAAAGGAGTGAATTATTTTGAAAAATGTCTTACAACAAAAAGGGAATCAAATCAGAAAAGCAAAAGTACACATGAAGCTCAGAGCATGAACTTAAAACTTTGTGAAAGAAACCCATGACACCCCTTAGCAAACGTTCAAAACTTAGATTAATTTGAATGAAGTTGGGTTTATTTGGCAATATTTATTTATTTACATTCTTAAAATACTTGCAGTCAAGTTGTAAAAATAACAGAAGAACAAACTTTCATAATCCGTGCACCCTTTGTTCTATGGTTATTCCATTTTAAAACCAAATCAAAATGACAAATAGATGGTGTGGTTATTTTGTTTTACTGACTTAAAACCTAAAACCAGATAAGCAGAATTTTTCTGTAAAAAGAAAAAAACTTCTTTCGATATTTACGGGTAAATTAGAGCGAGAACTGAAGTCAACTGCTCCTGGTTTCCCTCCCCAGGTTCTGGACCAGTCTCCACACACAACAGGACTGTTTAGGATTTATTTCAGCAGTTTTCTGGTCCTGCTCCTGTTTTCATTCAGGCTGTGGATGTTTTAGCTCGTAAAAGGCTGCTCATATTTAAGGTACATTGTTTTATGGTGTAACAGTGTTAATTTCCAAATAGTATCCAGATTGGTGACTGATTAAAGCTCTGTTAGGAACAATAGATGTTAGAACTTGTCCATTTGACACTTTTGCAAAAACAATATCACAGCTTTTGGAGGGCAGTAAAAAATATATTTATTTTTCATCTTTTAATACCGCTAGCGGCAGCCGTCAACACACACGGAAGTTGATCACAAGAAATGAGAAGCACCAGTAGATTCATTACACCACCTCTGGTTCCTTTAATCACATACTGTATCATGTGCATGTTTTATGTAACATCCTTTTTTTTTGGTTTTGATTTATTTATGTAATGTTTCTATTCACCAGTAATTTCACTTTCAAGCTTTGCTTCTTTTTTATCCGGAAGCAAAAGTCCGCCCAGTCACCAGTTTATCTGGATATTATTTGGACCGTAACACCGTTAACAGATTCAAACTTCCAGCATCTTTCATGAAACGTTGACACAAATTACACCACTGCCATCAGTGTGAGGTGGACAACATGATTTTTTATCAAACACAGCAGAGTAAGTGTTTGCCCCCGTCTGTGGGTCCTCTCTGGGTGGTGAGCTTAAAACATGAAGCTCTCGTCCATAGTTTCCCCGTAACTATCCAAATATCTCACAAACAGAACAATATTTGAGTTTAAAAGAGAAAAACACTGCTTGTTAGGTTTTTCTGTACTTCTTTAAGTCAGTAAAACAAAATAACCACACCGTTTATTTGATTTGGTTTTAAAACGGAATAACCAAAGAATGAAGGGTGCATGGATTTTTCATCTAAAGTTTTGAAAACATTTTAAAAATGAATTATTTAAACCCAAAGGTTGAACATACAAAATAGATTCAACAGCATTATTTTGAATGTATTATTAAAAACTATTAGTGCAAATAAAAGCTGATACACTTCAGGAGCATAAAAATGAGGTCATACCAACCTAAACATGTAAAGATTAAAGTGATGCTGGTCATACTGTTCTGTACATGATACATGGCATAGAAAACAAAAAACATAGACTATGTACTTCATTGCTCTTTTTCATCATCAGACTTTCTCCAGCCGAGGACAAATACAGCTTCATCTGTGATAGTTGCAGGACCAGGACCGTGGGATGAGCAGCTCCCAGAGACTGTTCTGCTCAGAAAGAGTCAAAGAATTAGACTGATTCCTTTCACACAACACTCCTAATCCTCTTCCTCCTGTTAGTAATACCAACCCTAATCCCTTTAGATATGTTTTGCTTTGATTTATGAATTTTCTTATAGTGCAATAATCTCATTTTGATGATAGCATTTCTATTTATAGTCTGTAGCTTTCTATGATAAGTCATGGTTCATGTCTTAATATTGCCTCTGGCCTAAAGCAAACTAAACCACACACACACACACACACACACACACACACACACAAAACACAGCCATGCACAGCACTCACTTCGGATAGTGAGACTTTTAAAAGCTTGAGTGTTTTAAGGTTAAAACATTCACTATACTGTATCTTTGGTTCCCAAAATGAAGTACACAAATTGTCATAAGGTGTACATGAATAAAAACAAAAATTGTAAACTAGAATATAAATGGACCAGCAGTCAGGAGCCTCCATGCGTTGCCACAAATGACACATAGCTGATATGACTACCCATGCAAGAGTCAAGATACAATCTCATCAAAAAAAGTGCAAATATGACAAAAGTTACATTGCTTTATCAATTTATATTCCTTTCAGATTATTATTTTACTTTATTATACATTGTTAATTCCTCAACGGGATAGGTAAAATTACTACATGGTATGTGACATCACATCAGTGGTTACCATTTTTTTTTTTATGTGTCGTGATCCCATTTTAATATCACAAATGTTCTAGAATTAGCTTTTGATAATGTTTGTTGTTGCCAGGATGAGTGCAAATTGTTTTTGATATAAATGACTAAACATTTAAGGGGATTTCATTTGAATTCTAGGCTACCCCACATGGAGTCACGACCCCAAGGTTAAACACTGCATTACATTGTTATTTAAGTGTGCAGCGATAGGGGGTACATTGGGTTAAATGTCTGAAGGGGTACGGGACTGTGAATAGTTGGGGAACCGCTGATCTATACGACTGCTGCATTGTATTGTAGATCATTAATGAAAAAACCTACTCTAGTCTGTGCTGCTAACTATTTTAGGAGTTACTTTGCTTACTTTACTGTATATGAACCATCACACTGATACAAATATTAGGTTCAATATTTACCCACTGGCCATTTTTCAGGTCAGGCATATCTGGTCAAACGTTATTAGCTCAATGACATCTGTACACACTGAACAACTTCTTCATCCAAAGTCAACTAAGGGCGATTACTGTTTAGAAAATGAATGGTTGTCAAATGTTTTAAGAGCATATGTTCTGATCTTTTTTTTACGCAGATTCCAACTCACTGAGCTTGCACATTATAATTAAGCAGAATTTAGACTGAGGCTGTAATAAAATTGATTCTCGGAGTGGGAACACATAAAGTCTCCTTGATATTTAAGAGTCATTTAAAATTTAACAAGCACAAAAGCACATAGAGAATAAAACAAAAAGGTCTGCTTAGGGTTTGTTATCATTTATCAGAGCAGTCTTTCCAAATGATCATGTCTGTATTTTATGGTGACAATAAATTTCTCTTATAGGAATATTTGTTGTTATTGTGCACAGAGCGTATTGAAGCTGACATCACTCACAGGTGTTTGAATGTCCGCTTTGTTCTTGTTTATCCTATGGCTGCGTTGTCTGTTAAATTAACTCCTTATTACATTCGTTCAGGAGGAAGTATTTTCACCCTCGATTATTTATTTATTTGTTTGTCTCTTGTCTGAACGATTACGTCAAAAGTACTTAACGAATTTTGACAAAATTTTTGTCAAAATAATTTTAGTTGAGGGGCCAAATATAAAGTAGTTTGATATTAAGTGGGCTGCAATAATTTCCCCAAGTTTGCACCTCGACCTATACAGTAAGTGACACAAAGTATCTAAGGCGCCCACAATATACAAGCAGTAAGTGACAAACATCAGTCCCTGCCGGATTTTATCTTTTAAATAAATTTTTTAATTGATTTTTTCACATTTTTTTAATTTAGTTTAGGGCCTAGGTTCCCGAACTGGGGTACGGGACCCCCAGAGCTCACAAATTGTCATGGGGTATGTCAATAGAAATACATTTAAAAAAAAAAAAAAAACATTGATTAATGTACCCAAGTTTGTACTTTACACGACGTATAAATCAGACATAAAGTATGTAAGGCTCCAACAATATCCAAGCAATAAGTCTCTACAGGATTTGCTCTTTCAAATTTCATTAATTTTGTGACCAATTTTTATTTAGTTTGTGGAAATTGTGTTAAATAATTTTTTGAACAATTTTAAATTTAAAATGACTGCAGTCATGGGGGGGAAAAGCATGGAAAAATTGTGATTCTCCAAATATTGTGGAATATACATTGAATTTGTGTATTTAGATATCTGAGATATCCTATCTGATTTATCTACAACTGAATTATTTGGTAATCTGGACAATAATTTGTTTTTTCTGTCTTTTTATCTTTCTCCTGCAAGCCAAATTTATAAAGGGCCTGATTTGTGCTGTAGGGCTTTGTTGTATATGACATTACATTATTATGTTTTCAGGTGTGTAGCAGTAGGGGGTACATGGCTTCAGGTTAAATGTCTGAAGGGGTACGGGACTGTGAAAAGCTTGGAAACCACTGGTTTAGGGAAATTATGAGAAATCATTTAATAATTTGAGATTTAAAATGACTGTAGTCATGTGATAAAAGCGTGGGAAAATTGCGGTCCTTCAAATATTGTGGAGTTTCATTGAATTATTGTATTTAGAAGGGATGAGATATCTACAACTGCAATATTTGGTAATTTACACAATAATTCATGTTTTTTCTGTTTTGACACGTGTGACCTATACCATGATAGATTCCTTTGATCGATCTTTATGAAGTTTCACTCATTCATGTTGTGGTTGGTTCCTCAATTACTCAACCGACTTTCCTCCATATCACATCCAGATTGCACAGTTTATCACAAATTTCTGAAAAATGGGGGTACATTTGGACCTACTGTATTGCTATTAATGACAATAGAAATGTCCTACAAGCCTTTAAAGTGTGAATGACCATGGTACCATGATCAGGATCATTGATCCAGATAACTGCATTTATCTTGATGATATTTGGCGCTTCAGCAGTAAAAAAAAAAAAAAATGTCAGTAATAATTCTATAATTTTGCAGCAAGTACATTTCCAGGTAGTTTCCTTGAGTTTTCATTCAGAAAATGAATCTAAAAGTATAACGGAAATGACAAAGTAACAGTACTTACTCCTGTTCGTGGACAGTGTATCTGAGCATACCACTCCTGGCTGTACAGACACACCAGGACGCCCTGACCCAGGAAGAGGGACATCCACATAATGACGTTACACGCAGGACTCTGTCGCTTGTCATTCAAGGCAAAGTTAAGAGCCACTAAGAGAAAGGCATAAGATGGAAGTTTAGGAAGTTAATGTTAATGTTCAACAGCTGATAAAGCAGAAGGTCTGGATAGGAACTCACAATAAAAATAATAAAAAAAGCTCTAGCTTTTGTTTTTTATTTTAAGTAGAATGAAACTACTTTGACTTCACAGCTGATTCAGGAAACATGGAGAGTCCATCACAGTGTATGAAGTTAAATATGTAGCTGGTTCCCTTTGGGTTATTTTACCTTTTTATGAAAGAAAAATAGCAAAAAAATAGTTTTGCCAGTACTTCAGCGAAAGTGTTTTTCATATCTCACCTCCAAAGATTCCAAAAAGGAAGAACATGATGGGATAAAAGAAGCCAAAGCCCATGGCCAGAGCGTACTCGTGAACTAAAGCGGAGACGATGAACACGGACAGCATGGCAGCTGTTCGGAATTTCTTCTTTGACAGCTGTGGAGGTCAGAAGGAGAACATTGAGGGTTTAGCTCAGAGGTCAGGCTGCTTAAGTTAGTGTTAAAACCACCGTTAACCCTTTAAGTGTCAGGCTGGTTCATAAAAACACAGAAAATGAATGATAAAAACATGTAAATGATCATTTTTCTATTAACTTCTCAAATTTGGTTTTGGCTTTTCGCTTACCCAAAGGAAGTCTTTATAAGCGTAATAATAGAGCCAGTCATGAACGACTACGTTCCAGGTCCGAAAATAATTGGTAAAAGAAGTCGAGTTCCACCAGTCCTGCAAAAACCAACAGAGGAAAATAATTTCACGCTCATCGAAAGAAAACAACCACAACTGCCTAATTCTGTGAGCTTTAGCTTAAGTTACACAAGGAAAAATGTTTTTCCCAGTATGATCACTGGAAAACCATCAGAGCAAAGAAATTCAGTCACTGGCTGAAAATGTAGTTCATCCAATCTTCAGACATCATAAAGATATGTGAAGTAAAGCAGAGAGTGAGAAAGATGAAAGATGGGCGGAGCTCATCTTTTCCAAAGAAAAATAAAATAAACATAAAAGCATGAAAATGATGAGGAAAAAGGAAACAAAACTCTGGCTTGTGTCTGTAAATCTAACCTCTGTGTATAATCTAAACATAATGTTTTCATAAAGAATAACATATTTTAATAATGATAGAAGCTTCTCAATGTGTTGGTCATTGGTATAAAAATATGTAATATATGTGTTTTATAGGCTTATTGATTATCCTATCCATAACAGTGAGTCATTTAAGGCAGTGATTCTCAACTGATGAGTCAGGACCCAAAAGTGGGTCACAGACAGCTGGTCAAAAATAAATAAATACCGGTGTCACGGTCTGAGTTTACCTCCGTACTGAGATTATAACCCTAACCCTAACATAATCCAATAAACAAATAAAACACGTGTCCGTTCACTTTGAAAACAAAAGTAAACTTTTTTTTTTTTTTTTTTTAGCAAAAATTCATTTTTTGGTTGTGTGCATGTGCATACACTGTATGCGCATATACAATCTCAGTACGATGCGCACTCAGTACATGACACCGGTGTCAGAGTTCTAATCTCAGAATTCTGAATTTATTCTCAGAATTCTGACTTTGAAGTCAGAACTAAAAAAAAAAAAAAAAAAAAATTACATGTGAACCTAATTCTCTTCTGTAAATATATGTGCCTCTTCTTCCTATAAAAAACTCAATCCTAAATAGAATAGATGTTTGATTAAACATGTGACTAACTAAAAAATATGTTTGTTGTGCTAATAACGTTTTTGTTCGCTTTAGCAAAAATTAAAACCTTGGTGGAAAAGAGGTGAAGAAACCAAATCAATTTAAAACGTCAGGTTTACTGTGTCGTGTGCTTGAAAATAAATCTAACCAAACATCAGGTCTGTTGGTGTCACTTGAGAGAAACACCGCGTAGCCTAAATTGCAATGTTAAGGAGTGTTTTCTTATGCAGCCTCTTGTTTAAAAGGAAGATTTGTCAACAAGATGTAAGAACTGAAAATTTAAACAGCTTTGGGATCCTTGGAGACACTCTGCAGCACTTTAATATGTCATTATTCAAAGCGTTTAACTGTTCTTTGGAGACAAGATGCCACAGATAAATCAAGCATTTCACGCACCTTGTAGAACATCCTGTCAGAGAAACGCAGCAGCTCCCCGAAGAGGTTGAGCCAGCAGTGCAGGAACGCAAAGAAGCACAGCAGCAGCATCAAGATGCCTGGAACAGAAAGAGATTCTATGTAAACCTAATGGTTTCAACTCATGGATTCATCAGAAGGTCACAGAATCAGATATACTATATTTATCCCAGGGGGAAAATGCATGTTTTTACAGATGCTCCAGAAAACTGAATGAAAAGAACAAAAACTAAAACATAGAATAGAAAGAAAGAAAGAAAAGAAAAAGGACATAATCAAATAAAATGAAATAGGCATTAAATACAAGTTCACAGCTCCAGAAGAAACTAAAGTAATACAATAATACAAATGTACACATATACAAATGTAATACAGATAAATACAAGTACAGTGAGCCATCTACCAATACGTTTCATATACTGAGGTGAAAGTAATGATTTACAAGTACTCATGTTACTGTAATTGAGTTGCTTTTATGGGTACTTGTACTTTTTTGAGTATATTTCTAAATCAGTAATTTTACTTGTACTTAAGTGCATTTCAAAAGAAGTAAAGTCATTTGTTACATTTCTACACCTAATCGTTATTGAGCACATTATTATTATTTGTTTTAAAAATGATCAACAGATATTGTGAAACTGCAAAAAAATGAAATAACCGGACAACAATCAAATGGATCACCTCATAGCCGACCAGTCAGATTAAACGTAATGCACCACGCTTAAAAACCATTGAATGCTGGTTATTTTCTCAGTTTTAGAGTTGATCAATGTAGCTATACTTAGAGTCTGAGAGTTCTTTTGTTTTGAATTTAATTCATTAATGTGGTTTTATTTAATTTTTCAAATAGTTGTACAATTTGACAAACCTTTTACTTCATACAGATGGCTTTGTGGAAAATAAATTACAAGATTGAATCTCTTTTTTTTTAGTTTGTACATGAGATGTTTACTGTACGCAAGGGAACTGTGACAAGATTTATTACCAAAAATAAACGTTGGGGGTGAAAGTAACTAGTAACTTTTACTTTGAGTACTATTTAATTCAGCTACTTTTTACTTGTTCTTGAGTATTTTATGTATAACTTACTTGTACTTGTACTTGAGTACAATTTCAATCAAGTAACAGTACTTCTACTTGCTGGCTGTAAAGTATAGTATATTGTATGTTAGGGAAACCACTTCTGCTTTAAATGAGATGGTACCAGTAAGTCTGTGCCGCAGTCTTAGACACTAATAGTCAGTTAATGCCAATGGTTAATACCATTGTGTAAACGCAGAGTGTACGAGCAGACAAAAGCTATTAGGCCTACCTGGTAATATGGAGTGAAACACAGTCAGGACTAAGGTCCGTGAACTGAATGTGTGGCTGAACTCTGGTCTGAAGATGGGCACGCACAGACGCACCAGGATGAAGTAGCCATAAAACAGGCATCCCAAAATCTACACGAGAAATAAAAAGATGTAAGGTCAAATGGGTGAACTGTCACTCTCCATATGTTACAAACAGGAAGCCATTAGGTCCCCTTATTTCACACGCTGGTATTAAAACTATTTGGAATTGTACTGGAGTATATATATATATATATATATATATATATATATATATATATATATTATAATTGTTATTATTAATTTTTTTTTAACATTATTGCTTGTTTTTACTCTTCAGTAATCTAATTTGGTAAACTGGTAATGTTTCAGATACCAAATACAGACCCGCTGGTGACGTAAACCTGCGAGCAGAAGCTTAATTTTCTTTTTAATGTTATATAACAACAGTTTAGTCAGCCGTTTAGTTATTGTTTGTCTGGAAAAAACACAAATTTCTTTATTCAGTGTTTGAGCATTAGTTTTTATCACATGCTTTCAAAACCACAAGCATCGCAAACTTTGGGTATTACCTGAATATGTGTTGTTTGGATAGTCAAATGTCATACTTACCATCCCAATAGTGACGCCAACATACTTCCATCGTATGTGGCTATTTCTGAAAATGAAACACAAACGTAAATTATACTTATATATACACATCATATTTGTACAGAAGTGTACGTCACTCTACTTTAAGTATGACAGTGCTAAATGTGGCAGTTTCTCCAACTGAGAGAAAATAAACACAAACAAAAAGTGGAGAATGCTATTCATTAATATGGTATTTTTTTTTTTAAAATTCTTTGAGATAAATTCACAGACTTGATATTGTAAGTGCTCTTATCACAAAATCAGGCATATGTTGGGAGTGACTAATGTCTTACCTGGGGTAAGAGTCTCTGTATATTAGTGTCGGACAGAAGAGGAAGTACAGATAACTGGAAAATGTTGGCAATTTGGGACTTTCTCCTGAAAAGACAGAGAAAAGAGTCAAATTATTGACTATGTTTGGACGGCCAGTATAATACGTCTGAAGCGTTCTGCGCGAGAAAGGCTCATTGATTTACTGTTACTATTAGCTTTAGTTAGAAACTCATTCAAAAGTGTGCCTCACGCCTCTGCTGTTCTCATTCTGGGGCCGAGTGGTGTTCATTTACGTTGACCATTTACAAACCCTGAAAGCTGTACACAGGGGTTTTTATGGCACGAGTGTGGCAGCTAATAGGGCTGTTTGTTTTAATCAAACTGTGTCTGTGAAGCAGTATAATGTCTTTCCCCCTAATAACATGCTGTAATCTGTTCAAAGAAACACCAAGAAAAACACTCTTCTATCCAAAAGACAATTGGTTTACTTTCCTTTTAAAGTCACATTCAGCTCAGCGTGTGACACTTCCATCAAACCATTACGACCTACACTCATTTTAAAACCTCTGCAGTTCACTCTTGGGGATATTTCTCCCTCCGAGGAAGAACGTATTTATGTTTACCTCTTTTATAGTCACAGTTTGAAATATCAGTGCAATAGTTCTGTCCTTGATCTCATGCGACTCAGCTCTACTTGGTTATGTGACTGTGTTGCTCATTGTTAGTTTTACCCCGTTGTGGGACTTCATTAGCTGGGAACCCACTGAGCTCTGGTAAAATGTTTATATTTTTGTGTCATTGTGACTAATTATTTAAAGTGTAAAGAGTAAATACGATGATGGTACAGCACCTCCTTTTGCTGCATTTGCCATAACGACAGGAGCTGTTTCTCTCACAAACGAGTAGGTCTTCATCAGGAACCGTATCTAAGGAAGTCGGACAAAAAAGGGCTTTATTTCCTGCTACAGTAGATTTTTGATTTAGATTTATTCAGATACTCTGGCTTCTCTTCACAGTCGAAAAACAGCTTTTTTAGACTTTAACCAGAAGAGTAATGCACGTTCATTTTAGTATGTCAGTATTAGAACCGACATTCTGTCCAGGGTGCCGACTATACAAAGATTAGAAAAAAATTATAGTTTTTTGTGGGCCTTTGCATAAAAACATGGATAATCCAACCAGTCAAACTACGCAGTTGATCTACTGACTTACAGAGCAATTTAAGATTGTCTGTCAAACATAAATAACAAAGAGATTACTTCTCTTTTAGCTCATAAACACAGCGTTGTAATCTCTTTAGGGACTTTGAAGAGATATTGCCAAAAACTTAATCTGTTTAGAAAGAAAAAACAGTCAAGTTTGGAAGAGGTGGAGCATTCAGTCCCGTCTGTGGCTATTGAGAAGCTACGGAAACATACTAGGGCCAATTTTGAAGGAGACTGGTGTCGTATATGATGAATTGTCCCCAGTCCGTTTCCGTAGATTTCACTTCATTAGCAAACCTTCGACTCACGATATTGTATTTTGAGTTTATTTTTGATATTTCTACTTTATTCTCCTCTTTTTGACTTCAATCTCGTCATTATATTTCAACTTTATTCTCAAAATGTCAACTTTTTCTCCATCAAAAGTAGCCCTAATTCGCTTCCGTAATAAATAATAATGAAAAAAATAATTATGAACAATGCTTTTTTTGTTCTTCGTTTTACATCTTTCCAATTTTTCTTGACTTCATCAACTGTTTATAGTTTTCCACCTCTTTTGTGCTTGTTACCCTAATACTTAACCATCAGCTCCACTGAAGACTTAATAGAGGCACTTTTGCCGTCATTTATTTTTAGCTTGAATACTCATTTTAATTCAGTCTATCATAAGATTGGGGTATTGTTGTACAGCTACAGATGAACAAATGATTGGCTACACATCTTACCTGCTCCAGTATGACGATGAAGCGGGAGGCAGGTGGCAGCTGGTGGTGTACCACCACATAGATGGGGAACAGTCCCAGCACAAACATCTGCATCACCAAGAAAATCAAAGCCGTCCCAACACTCAGCTCCAGCTTGTGTTGAATGTTGTGATAGAAAGAACACCCAAACACCATAGTGTAGTAGGGCACAAGCAGCGTGTACGCAAACATCACAATCCAGGCACAGAAAACCGTCCCAGGCTTCCCAAAGGCGTAGAACAAGAGGTCGAACTCCAGCACCAGTCTGACAAGAGGAAATAATAGGAAATGTTTTCATTTCTCTTTAATATTGTGACTTAATAACACTTTTAAGAACAATCGTATTTAATTTGAAGTATGACCTAAAGCAGTGGTGTGGTAGTGCAGTTTGATCTTAAGTTGGCCACAGACTATAGGTGGAGAAAACAAACAGTTTCAACATTATTGTGCACTAGTTTTCACCTCCACATTTTAATAATAATCTTTACTTACATTTCCTTGATTTTGTGACATATTTGTTACTTAATTTGATGAAATTTTGTGGAATAATTTGAGGAAAATTGCCAGATTTTGGGGAAGTTTTTTAACCACTGTCTGTTTAAAAATGACTGAAATCCTGTAGGGCTGGGCAAAAAAATCAATTTAATCGATTTATCAAATTTGCAAATTCCATTTGTTTTTTTTCACACCACAGTTTTTTCAGACTTTTTCGCGTTCCGTCCTTGTGGGTTACCTTAGCACGATGTGAGCCAGCCCACTCTTTGTTTACATTTGTTTATTATTTATATTGTGGAGTTTCATTAAATTTATATATTTGGAGGGACTGTGATATATACGACTGAATTATTTGGTAACTTACACAATTATTCATGTTTTCTCTGTCATTTTGACCATCTCCTGCAGGCCGAATTGGATGCTCTAAAGGGCCAGATTTGGCCCCCGGGCCTTGAGTTTCACACATGTGACCTGAAGCATGATGTAAATGTGTTTTGTGAAAATGTATCACTTTTTGTAAAAAAAAATAAACAAAAAAAAATGTTCTTATTATTTACATTTTTGAGTGAACATTCACTAATGTTTGTTAACTGTGTGTCAGCAGTGAATGGTGGTGTGCACAGTTAAGTCACCAACTGGCAACAGCAGCATTTGCAGCTGCACAAATGTGTCAAATATCAACTGAGCTGAGCCTGAAGCAACAGCAGAAAAACTCAGTGTGAGGAATGATTGCAGCATATTCCAGCTGCACAATGAGCAGTCAGCCAAGCAGGAAAAGAATCAGCAGCACAACCAGATGGAAAAAAAGTTGTGCGGGTTTTAAAAATGATCACACATCCATTTGAAACTAATAGGGATTTTCTTTCTGTCCAAACCGACCTGCCCTGATCGATGTAGTCAACCATCAGTGTGCTCATGCAGAAGATTAGCAGTACAGCAATGAACATGTGGTAGATGGTCCGGATGTGGTCGATCTCAAAGAGTTCACTGACAAAGGAAAGAAAAGAAAGGCAATTTATTTAAAACTGGGGATTCTCAACTGGTCTCACCCGGGGACCCACATTTTGCCACATTTTTCAAAAAAGGCTGTTGACAACACACACTTATTATCTTTATTAAAACATAAATCTACATTTATTTTTTCCTGTGCAACATGTATTTCACAGCATGCCTGTCAAAAGAAAAGTTTGTTTCAAAATAAAAGACAATTCCAACATGAGAGTCATGAGGTATTTGTTTATTTTTGACCAGCTGTCCGAGACCCAACCAGTACAGGTCCGCGACCCACCTTTGGGTCCCGACCCACACGTTGAGAATCACTGATCTAAAAGACATGTCAGAGACCGATATGCAACTACGACCCAAAATGTAACAACACCCGAATTATTAATGAAAATACATTAATAAAACCGGAAATGTAATAACTGGTCAATAATGTAACAAAAGTGCTGAGCCTAAAATGTAATTAATTAATTAATTGATCCTACCCTGACTCCCTCTTCCCTGTTCCCCACCCCCTCACCTAGGTGTAACACCGCCCTCTCTTTTTATATCCACTCTATAATAAAGTGTTTCTTACCCTTCCTTAGGGAGGGCTGGTGATGGTCACAATTATGCAATAAAATAAATTCATGTATTTAATTGCAATAGCAAAACATGCATTGCTGTCTATAAAAGATTGCACTTCCTGTAGTGTTGACCTTCGACATTTTTTTTTTTTTTTTTTTAAATCAAACCCAAAACTTTACAACTGGTCAACAATATAACAAGATGCTGAACCCGAAAATTTAAAAAAGTTTTTGTTCATTTATTACATTATGGGGCAGGCAAAAATAATTTGCCCCTAATAGTGTAAAAATGTTATTACATTATAGAGTGAGTCAATGATTTATGGATTTTATACCGATATATTTATACACAGAAAACGTTTTTATGTTTTGGGCTCAGCATTTTGTTACATTATTGACCAATTGTAACATTTTAGGTTTCATTACATTTTTTTTTTCATTACATTACAGGTTGATGTTGTTGTTTTTTTAACAATTCAGGTCTTGTTACATTTTGGGTCATTGTTACATATTGGGCTCTAACAAAGCATTAAATGAGCTTCATGTAGTTTCAATGCAGTCACAGAAGAACACAACCTACACATCTACACATTCTCAGCATATGAAACGTTCACTTACTTGCCTAACATAGGAGGAATATTATAACATGGCCATTCACTGTGATGACGGAGATATGCAATAATTTATCATTGAAACCCAGATAAAACTGCAGTCTGTGATACTCACTCTAACAGAGACGGCCTGGCCATGAATACTTTTCGTTCACCCATTCGTTGACAGCTGAGATAAACCAACAACAAAAAAATAAAAAATAAATAAATAAATAAATAAATGTGTCAGAGTTCAACAAAAGATGGTAAAATGGAGGTTGAATTGTGTCTAACTTCTTACCTAGAGGACTGTTTGGTTGATGGCTTTCCATTAACTGTCAGGTGGATGAAGTCAGCCAAAGCTGTGTCCAGAATGTCACTGATATGCTCCTGGACCTGCTGCATGACGTTCACTTTCACCGTCTGCATGAAGTGCACATGGGGGAGAAACATGCTTTTATAATGATAACAATAATGCACTGTGTGTGTGTGTAATAAATTAATTTATGTACAGTAAGATCAACCTGATCAAAGCAATGAGGTCACCTGAGCATATGTTTTCCACTGTTTCTGATCCACCTCCTGCACATGGTCATGATGTCCAGCTGCAGTGAGAACATACAGTGATGAATGAACTGAAACTGTTTAAATCAAACAGCTGTTTCTACTACATCGACAGGATCATGAATGTCAGTCCGTAATTTGTACAAATCAATGTTCTGACCATACCATGGTTGGACGTGCCATCTGCCTGAGAAGACTTGACATTTCTGTGCCATAGTCCATTGGGTGGATCGTCGGTTGTCATGGTTACAGGTGGATTGGTCTTCAATAATTTAGATGAACCACTACGAGCCTGTGGAGAAACATACAGGCCTAAGTTGGTGTTGGTTGATACACTTGTGCGTATTTTGCAAGAGTCAAAACTTATGGTAAAATATAAATAATAATTCCACTATTTTGAAATAGTATGTTATGAAAACTTTTTTAAGGACATTTACTTTGAAATTTACGTGTCAGGAGATTAAAGAAAAATTCAAAGTAAATTTCCTAAAAAAATAAAAAAATGTGTGAAAAATGTGTGAAATGAAACCATATTAATAAGAGTTAGAGCAATCTCTTTTGACATGGAAGGATGTTTTTTTTTTTATTTTTGCTAGGAAAACATTTGCAGATTAAACCCTTTTTGGAATTTTAAAATAATATTTTAGAAAGAGTATGAGATTTTTTTTTTTTTTTTTGAGCCTATGCCAATACTACTATTAGGGGTGTTAAAAAGCCGATATCCCCACTTACTTGTATTTTTCTTCTCCACACATCTTTGTTATTGACCTGCAGCTTGTTGTTTGCTTTTGTACATTTGCATATTAAAAATATGGAGAAAAAAAATGTGTAAAGAAGGACACGGTGTTATTGTATCAATAAAAACACACACACACAAAAAAAAAAAACAATATCCGATGTATCTGGTGATAACCAATAAATCATTCGATAGACGATTTATGAAATAAGAACATGATGTACACAAAAAATATACTGTACATGAACACAAATGCTTATCATACCCAATATATATATATATATATAAAAACATATATAAATAAACCCACCCCGGATACAAACTGTTTCAATATCTCCCCTCAGGACCATCATCACCTCTATAAAGACAATACTACCTGCAGCACTTGTATATACAGTATGTATATATGTGTCCTTTATTTATCCCTTATCCTTTATATTTATTATAATTATAATTATTATTATTATTATTATTTCTGGGTTTTTTTCTCTTCTGCTGTTCTTCGCACCAACTGCCAACAAGTTAAATTCCTTGTGCCGTTTTTAAACTGTACTGATATGATTAAAGAAGCAAAACACTAATAAAATACAAAACTTTAATGAGTAACGCTGTCAACATAAGAAATGTAAAGCCACTGATGAATAGGAAAAGACAAACTTGTGCAAACTGTATTTCCTGGGAAAAAAAAAATGTAAGTTTCTCAAACTGCAAACAGTAAACATGGATAAATCAAAAAAAAGAATAAATGTAACTGTAAACAATGAACTAGTCACTTCTCAGTGTTGTAACTTAGTAATCATCATCAGTGGCAGCTTATAACGCAAAAAGCTCAGCACAGAGCCACAGAATCTTCACGTAGCAAAAAAAAAAAAAAGTCAATACATCATTTAGATATATAGATATGTGGATATTATACTAATGTTGATTAATCAGTGATAGCTAAAATCGTTTAATCAGGCGGGTTCTACAAAGTGCACATAATCTCTTGTGCATGCTGCTGTGGTGGTTACGTGTTTGTTCGACTGTGGGAAAGTGACTAGATAAAGACTTTATTTCAAATATCTGCATCAGAGATTTAACAGACACATTGACTGACATCAGAAAAGGCATTTACCCAATAAAAGTGCTGCAACCTCACTGGACAGAGGTGCAACTTACATGGGAACGAACGATGCAGTAACTATTTCCAATCAAAGTGTGATTTAGGATGGATTTATCCTTTTGAGGAAGTTTAATAACTTAGAGAGGGTCTTTAAACATAAATTGGGAGATTACATCAGGGCACTGGCCTGTTGCTGGCAAGTTGCCTCATGTCAAAGCGAAATAATATTCCCAATGAAACTCATTGCTCATGGTAAAATGATTTTTATCCAATCCCTGGCTGAGAAATTGCATGATCGCTTAGTTCTGCTGTTGGAAAACATGGACTACAGGTTTTAAACCAGGGTTACCAGCTGTCCAATGATCAGAGGTGGCAAAAGTACTAGTCTTCATTACTCAAGTAAAAGTATAGATACTTGAATAAAAAATGACTCTGGTAAAATTAGAAGTATTGAAGTTGCCCCCTTACTTGAGTAAAAGAAAAAAGTACAATCTATAAATATCCCTTCAGACAGGGTTTTTAAACCAGCAAATTCCATATCCTTTATTTTTTTAAGAACTTGTGGAAAACTGAAAACAAAAAATCTGTTACCCTTTGTGAACACCTGGAGAATTTAGCATTCATTATAAATAAATATTTGTAAATAAAATATTTTATGAATAACAAATGCAAATGCTCAATTAAAACCAGTTTAAAAAAATTTTAAAACTTGAAAATGTTAATCATAAAACTTAGGGACCTGTCTAACAGAAAAAAGCTCAAACTACCAAAATTTTGCATCTTTTCACGTCGTTGCGACATCATCAAAGGTCTTAAAAGTAACAAGCTCATTTTTAAAATGTAAGGAGTAGAAAGTACAGATATTTGTTTAAAAAAAAAAAAAAAAAAAAAAAAAGTAAAAAGTACCAGAATAAACCACTTAAGTAACAAAACTTGTCCTCTGCCAATAATCACATTGCAGTTTGAGTTCACACACAAATATAACAGAAAAAAACAGAGGCAGAGGGAAATGACCCGCAGTGACCTGCTTTTCTGATCCATGCCGTTTCTCAGGAGATGAGTCAATAAAGCAGATAAGCTTTGCACTGATACACAGAACATATCTTGTGTTGTGCCACAGATGATGCAAGTGCTGCAAAAGAAACAGATGAAGAGGGAAACAGAGCCACTGCTGCAAAGTTGCAATGATTTCAGGGGTTGTTTTCTGTCGAGTTGATGAAAACGTTCTGTTCCCTGAGCTCATCTGAACCCTGAACACTTACTCATTTCTGCAAAAGACCTGAGACTTCCAGCCACCAAGGACAATAAAAAAATACAATAGGGGTACAGAGTCTTTTTCTTAATGGAACCAATTTATAGGAAGAGTAGATTTTATTGCAATACTAAGTCCAACTCACTTACTGCTGGAAATTTAGTTAAAAATTCCGCTCGTAACATTTCTCAATTTGGCTGAAAGAGTAAAAAGAATGATAAAATTCACAAATATTTTACACATTATTACTAGTGGCTAGTGCCCAGTCCTCTGTCTATGTGATGTTATTCCGCAGACATTGCTTTTATAGTATGGCTGTGAGTAAATTAAGAAAAGTTGCACACAACTCCAGTCTGAATGGCTAAAATATACTACATTAAATGTTGACTGTTGGCAAAAACAAATACGGTAGCTGACGAATGTGATTAAATCACAATATATTGATGGACAACTGCACCACTGTTATCTCAAGTGACAAGCCCGCAAATACAAACTGCATAACAGCAACCTCAGAGTTGAATGAACTCATGATTGACACATCTTTTCCTCAAAGCCTGTTTACAAGAAGAAGCATAACACTGACATTTACTGTTAAAAACAAGGTGTTTAAATGTCTCTGTGTATCCGCATGCCCAACATAATAACATTAAGAAAAGATAGATAAAAATGCTTTTAGGTGTTTCTGAAACTCAAATTGTTTGGCGTCTGAAAAGTTTGTAACAAAAAACAAGGTTTGCTTACGTATGTCTTCGCTGCCTTGAGTACAACTTTAAACTCATTATTTCCTGTTTGTTTGTCCATCAGCCTTTTCTAAACTCTACTTTTGTGTGGAAGTATAACCACGTCTGAGTCATGACCTCCAGCAGTAGAAACATCAATAATATGAGTGATGTGAGATCTTTCGCAGACATTTATCATAACATCATGTAAATACTTACAAGGTTTAAGCCTCCAGGATCAGTCAGCCGTCCATATGATAATGGTCTTGCTCTAGTGATGGTCCCTGGTGCGGGTTTAAGTAGCTGGTCTGGTCTCACATTTGTGTCCTGCTTTTTTCTCAGCTGCTCTTTTGCACTTTGTCTTTTGGACTCCTGACCAAAGCAGTTCTGCTCTCTGATTGATGCATGAGTGATGCCCTGATGGGAACTCTTCCATCCTTTCCTCTAAATAATATGACTGGTGTTTTTTAATGTGGGCTAAAGGTTACTTTTCATCATTTTAAGCAACATATATCTAAACATCCATAGTTGTAGCCTAAATTGAGAGTAATTTCACAAGAGTATTGACAGGATGTATTGACGAGGGTGACATCATACTTTTACTTCACTGTAGTCTTCAAGTCAAGCTGTAAATTTGCTTTAGCTACAATGTGAATGATCCTGTTCAATTTTGGTTATTTTGGAGAAATTTGAAACTTTGGTCCTTCTTTAACTCCCTGTGCCAGAAAAGTGATATAAACTATTGTAATTTCTTATTCTTTTAACCATTTCAGATTGTTTTTAATGGATTTTAGTATTTGTTTGGATAAAAGTGAGCAGGAACTGACAAAAACGTCCATGTTTTTCATTCATGTAACACCATATTTTTTGGCATCTCTGCCTTACTGTAATAAAGGCTCATCACATTATAAAATACTTAACAAAGTTTGAAACTAAGTTCTTAATATGCTTACATTTTATATTTTATTATTGTATATTTGTGTTATATATTCTATTTATATTACTGGTAATTTTCTATTTTTATTGTTTATTCTATAAGAGCTTAACGGGGGAACTTGGGCACATTATATAATTATGTACATGTTTGTGCACATAATGACAAATACAAATCCTTAGCTGTGTTAACATGTACTTTATCCTGCATAGTAAAACATGCTCGGATTGGGTTTGAATATCTTCATTACAGAAGCAAAATTAAGTAGTGTTATGATCTTATTTTAAATATAGTTTTCAATCAAGTTAATTTTTATCAGACGGCTTGTGTGATTATAATAACACATGATAAATTGTAAATATGGCAAACATCTAATAATTGTAGCATGTTTTCCTATGTCAGGTCAATCATTGCTACTGTTTAAATCGCTCAGACTGAGCAACTTTGAAATATTAAGAGTAAGTGTGATGACGTGTTTTAGTATCAGCTGTAAACTGTACTGTACACTTACCTGTGATACAGTGTTCGCTTCCAGTGCTAATATTCTATTCACTTTTAAAGATATTCCTATATCTTATTAGGGGACCAAGCCCACGGGGCCAGGGGCCAGCGTATGTAAGCACACGCGGTTCCTAGAAAAAACCTCCTTTTTCAAACTCCTAATGTTTAAGGTCTATCTGCACCAAACTTTGCACATACAATCTCCAGACTTGCCTGATTAAAAGTTCTGTAAAGAATTTTGCTCGGTCAAAATATGCGCAAATTATTAATGAGTAAAGTTTTCTAGCTAGCTAAAAAACTCATACTGTTGCATGTTTATGTCAAAGTAAAAGCTATCAACATCAAACTCAATTCGATTGCGTCAGAGGTCAACCAGAGGCTCTGTGCCAAATTTGGCGCAAACTGGCCAATAAGGGGCGCTATAAACAAAGAAACATCGAGCAACATGAAAGCTGATCAGATTTGCACAAAATTTGGCGTATTTTGGCCTGTACCTTTCCCTAAATAGAGTCGCATCTTCTGACATAGGCCCCGCCCACTCCCACAGCATATTTCTCTTTGTAAGTGACTACACATCAAAAACCTATGTTTTTCAAACTTCTATATGGGTAGAGACTGGTCTCAAAAATATTCACAAATATATCCACAATTTTCACATGTGTTTTTCAGATTTTCCTACTTCCATGGGCTCCGCAAAACCTGGGGGCGGAGTCGCGCGGGAAGGCTTGGCCCCCCTTTCATAACTGCTTGCAGTTCTAGTTTTTTGTTTTGTTTTTTGTTTTCATGCATTTGACAACAAATCACTTCCACTGAACTGGGGTCTGCTATTTTGTTACAATATTAGCTCCATAGTTTTTCCCCAATGGAGCGTTCCAAAGAAGTGTAAACTATCCAGCTGGCTGGCTAAGTACCCTTTAGATTGGTTCCCTGTCACAGGTAATACACATTGTGACGTGCACATAAACACATTACATGTTAAATGTCCGTGGAATAGAGAGAACTTGTTACCACCACATAGAAAGATGGTAACTGAGTGGTTTTACAGATCACATGTTGCAAAAAAAAACCCACATACATTCAGTACAGAAGATCATATTTATTGAAATAATGTACAAGGACTGTTTCTCAGTAGCAACAGTAAAGGATTCACCATGCACTAACTCACACACTGAAACAAACCATAGCGCAAACACGCACGCACACTTCATAGCTTATTTTTCACGAATCGCTAAGCGACAAATACAACGACAGGTAAAAGCAGAAGGGGAAAAAACAACGTAATACCAGTCACGCAAACATCAGCGGATCAATATCACAGTGCATGTAGGGATATATTCTGTTTGACTGGTGACAGATTAACATTCAACTCATTCTATTGGTTATTTAAACCCACACTTAAATCTAGGTTGGATGGCATTTTGTGATGATCGTACAAAATATAAAGTCTAAGTGCTGGGTACATTTGTAATAAGCATCAACAATGCAGAAAATAGAGAAAGAAGCTTTAATCATGAGAAACAGCATTTGGTTTTAAAGTAGGAAAACAGTGGTGAGACACAAAGACGTGGAAGCAAAACATCAAGGATGTTTATTCAAAGTAACAATACAGTCAAAACCAAAAAAGTCAAAATTTCTCCACAAACATGAAACATGCAAGAAAAAAGACCTCTGTGAAACGTGTGCTGACAGACACTCTAAAGCCTCATTTATGCTTCTGATGTGTAGATTAAATTTTTAGTTTTTTCAGCGTGCATCAGACTACGGCGTAGGGGTTTGCGTCGGCGCCGAGGGCTATGCATAGCTATGGCGTCGAGGTGACGCAGAACCATAAAAGGTACTTGAGAGTGAACTTTTCATTGTTTTCACTTCGTGTTCCGTCTCAACCTCTGCTTAGAAGAGGCTTTAGTGCTCAGATATGTTGAAATACGTAGCAAGCACTGGCCATGTTTTGTTTTTTGCTTGCATCATCACGATATCCTGTTTCGGCCATCTATTACATTCATAAAAGTATTTTGGCTGAAAACCAAAAATTGAGCATCGCGTTAGTTCAGGCAGGCATGGAAGTGAAGCTAGCCTGCCCCACCAGCTGACAGTAGCCATTCCCTAATCAGTTAGTCATCCAGCTCATCATGTCTATGCTTCCCATTGGTTAGAGTTTAGTCACAGCGCAGTATTTAAACCACTGCAAACACGCCTACTTCCGCATGATTCGTCTGCAAACGCTCGCAACCAACCCCCACCCCAGCTCCTCCTCTTTCGTCTACTTAAACAGATGGTAACGGCTCAACTAGTCTGGGACACTCTGATGTTCTATCTCTCTATCTTGTTCTGATCGTCCTTCTCTTGATAGAGTTGAATTGAATTGAAGACACTAACGCTGGACTCTGTTCCAGGGGGTCATGCTGATCGCGCTCTCTGATTATGCCTTTCCATGTTGCTCATGGAAGACTTTGGGCTTTCCACGTAGCTGCTGGAATGGCAGAGAGTACCCAGAACAGAGCCTTACCACAAAATCTAAAATGCATGCTAAATAAAGCCGTTTGACTGAAGTGATCCGGACTGAAATGCACTTTTGGGCAATTTGTGGCAGAACATTTTCGGTGGCTGAATTTTCACAGCATCACTCCACTAAAGTACACATATACTGTAATCTACACATTACTTAATTATTCAACATTGCTCACAGGTAAATAAAAAGATGCTAACACTTGAAATTCATTTGCATGATATGATATAATAGATTGAAAATTAATCATTAAATTATAATCCAATAAATCCTCAGAGGCATCTTCTTCACCCCCATCCTGACTGTCTGATCAGGATGTCAACAGAGAGAATATTACAGGCGTTCAGGGGCAACTGACTCTCACTAGGTCAGCGGGCCAGAAGTCAAACACAATTATCTACCCAGAATAAATGAGTCAACCTGAGAAACGCAGGACTATGAATCATTCTGCATTTGCATTCATAGGTCAAACACCCCTAGGGCATATGAGGTGCAAATGTGAGTGTGTGTGTGTGTGTGTATGTGTGTATGTGTAAGCAAGATAAGACAGCATTGTATCAGCTGACTGATAACTTAAAGTAACCCAGCATTTATGTCTACGCCGCAGCTGATGTCCACTATATAAGCTACAACCAAAGGATAAGATCCTCTTTAAATGATACCCAACAATCAGGGATTTTCACTTTGAGGATTACTCCAGATTTTACAAGCAGCTGTGTACATGCATCTGTTTTCTTTCCTTGAAAACCCAGTAATCGCTATTGCCCAGGGATAAACGTACACCGTATATATAAAATAGGTTTAATCATTTTTACATTCGATGATTGCAATAGTAAGTTACGGCAGCGAAATAAAAATAAACCAACATAACAGATCATTCGTAAAGATAAATATCTGAATAAATTAGGCATAGTGCATGATCAATGTTTAATATATATTGTCTTTTCTGAGTAAAGCGTATAAAAATAAAAAATAGCTACATTTTTTTTTTTTTTGTTTTTTTTTTCACTCTGTCATGCCCACTGAATCACATGACACTGACCGAATACTTCACATACAAAGCCCGACAGGCAGCTTTTTTCGGGAATGATTTACAGCTTTTAAGTCTCTTTTCTTCTTCACAAATAGAGTTTGGGTGTTTTGCCGTCACACACGATCAATTTAAAGGTATTACGTTTGTAAAACATCACACATGCAACTTTTTTTTTTTTTTTTTTTTAAATATACATATCTCCCTGACCTTCTGCGTTACGTATGACACTTTGTGTGTTTTGCGAGATGAAGCTTTGGTGATTTTTAGATTTAGGATGATAAATATGTTCTTCCAAGAGGTCACCATAGTTTGTTGACTATTCCTATAAATGAAAATAAATTGCATTCATTGGATGGGCATATTAGAAATGTGTTTTTGTGAGTCATTTATCAAACAATAATTATTTAAGTGATGTTACCCTTGTAAAAAAAATCCAACAAACTTCATTGTACAGCAAGACCCAATGACAAACCATCTGACAGCAATAGCAAGAAGTGCTATTACTGTCAGATTCCATTAGAAATGCATCAGCGAGCCACTTTGTTTTACTTGATGTACATTTTTTCATTTCAAAATAACCAGACAGAGTTAATTATTCTAAGTCACAGATAAATGATAGACTCAAAAGTGCAACAAATTGTGTTTTAATCAGAGGATGAAAATTGTCCTTCAGTTAATAGTCTGTTACTAATTCTGCGAGTAGCATTTGATTAAAACTGTAATTCATATGTTAAAAATAGCTGTTACTTTACTTACATTTAGACGGCTCGGATCATGAATTAGCCATTTTGATGGGTTTATAGATTTGTGTCGTACAATTTCTTATCTTCTTGTTTTCTTTTAAAATGAACATTTGTGTCAATACAGAGAGGACCAACGTTGAGTCAACATGCAGAAGTCTGGAATACAAAGCACAAGGTTCACACCAGTGTTAACTTTGTTGACTGAAAGTTTTGCTCATAGTTTTTGGCGATATTTTTGTTGACGAATAGAAATTAAACTACAATGTTCACATGGGATGAAATCCAATCAGAAATAAGTTTCTTTTTTGGAAGGTATCCAATCAAAACTACTTTAGTTGCGGGAAAAGCCGGTAATTGATCCAATAGGAGGTAAGCTGATGGTGTTTGTGGATGTAAGACGGCTCATGTGGTCTTAGGCATTGATCTCATCAAATCTGTCTTTGTGTATTTACAAACATTAATACCAGGCCGTATCATATTTTTTTTTTAAATGCAGAAACTCTTATTTTTTGTCTTTTAGCCCATTGTTTCTCAAATGGGGATACATGATGGCATTACAGGGGGTACTTGAGAGAGACAGAGTGGAAAATTAACAAACAAAAGCATTAAAAACATGGGGTTTTATAATGTGTATTTGTAGTTCAAAAATTATAATCATAATAATGGCGATTGAACTTATCTTGATTAAGGACATGAACTGAAAATACAAGGCTCAGTGTTGGTCCCACAGATTACTAGGTAAGAGATGACCAGACATGGTAAAAGAAAAAAAAATGGAAATAAATCTATTCAGGAAGCAATGTTTCATTCCACTTATTGACAAAGTTAGATTATTTAAAATGTCACTCATCCATGCCATCATTATGTTCTACAGTTTTTTTCTTAATATTCTGAGCAAAATGTTGTAGTCAAACAAAGGGGGTACATGGATTCAGAAATAAGGGAAAGGGGATACTTGAGCTGAAAAAAAAAGAAGTTTGAATCCCGGTTTTAGTCGATTAAAATCTTAATTTCGATTAGTTGATTAAAACTAAAGTCCTGATGACTAAATTTGGACTAAAACTAAGTTGCATAATAGTCAAAAACTGTGATTAAAACTAGATCAAAATTTGCTGTCAAAATGAACACTGGTGCACAGCAAAGGGAAATGCCTGTTTTGCCATTTGTATTTATTCATATTAACCTGAAAAATGCTCATTAAAACCACCATGTGACTGTGAACTGGACTGGTTTATGTCCACGATGCTCCACACAGAGACAAACAGCACACCATAGCGGTAACCACATTTCACCTGCTTTTCCACACCTTCAAAAAACACGTGTGATCCCCTGTGTCTGATCTGATTGTGAAGAGAGCAGCAGTGATACAGATGTACAGTAGCTGCCAGGTCTGAGATACAGATGTTGCCTCACACACCACAACACTGGAATATTAAAGGTGAAGCAAAGCAGAAAAGAGAAATGGGAGGAAATGTTTTCAGCAGGCGAGGAAGGATAAGGGAGGAAAAGAAGTCTGGAGGAAAGGGATCAGCTGCATGCCGATCACAGCGAAGTGTTTGCCTGCAGACAGACAGAGAGAGACAAAAGCACATTACATATTAAAAAGAAATAGGAAATGCAAAGCATGGAGAACAAGAAACAGCAGCGAGTGACTCACACTGACATCTCAAGTCGTATTTACTGACTCAGTCGTCTCCACGGCACACATTCCAAATTTAAACTTGTGTATAAAAGATACATTTTAATCTGCTCTAAACTTCTGCGGGATTTAAAAAGTTTGAACAACTTTTACATTTCATCCCAGACCTTTAATCCTTCAGACGCACAGTGGCAGGTCTACACCTACTTCCAGTAAAATATGATCACAGCTATATACTGTAAGTAATGACAAGAAGTGACCCTACTGAATATTTTAAAACTGCAAAGCACAACCAAAAACACTCGTGTATGAGCAAACGTTTATTTGACTGATGAGAAACTGTAAAAACCCAGAAGAAGCACATTACTTAATCCAAACACGTCTTTCCAGAGTCGATATTTATGTTGCATGGCCTATCTGGGGTTTGGAAGCATTTCAATGTATTAGCCTTGCAGTGCCCTTGGTTCATGGTGTTATTTTTTATATGGGTCTTCTTGGGAATCGTAACAAATAATGAGTCTTTATACCCTTCTGTGCGGCTGGCAGCTAAACTATCCCAAATCATGTCAGAGCTAAGACTAAACAGCCTGAAGACTCAGTTTAGTCTAAATAAAACAAGACCAGCTCTTACTTTGAATAGTATATCATTCATTGACTGGACCAACAGTTGTAACTGTGATATACAATTCTATCGCATTTAGTAAAATCATTATACCTTCTTAGTTACATACATTACCCAAAGTATTACACTGAGTACATCTAACTTTCCTCCTATAGTACCAGACCATCAATTTGATGTAAAATGTGACTTCATTAGACCTTGACTACATGATGTTTTTAATTCCAAATTAGTTATTCTGAATTAAATTATTCAGAATGAAAGTGTTCTGCTTCATGTTTACATGGAAATAGTAATTCCGGATAGAGGTTTACATGGAAAACAGGTTTATTCTGCTTTATTTAAGGATTGGACCAACACATTGTCACTCCCAACTCAGAAAATATCGATGTTGGCGTCACATAGTGGCAAATTGCCTTATTTCAAGATAGATTGTGGCTTTATAATTGTTTTTATTACACTTCTAGTGAGAAATTTAACACAAGCACTGATTTATTTAGTTCCCGGATCTTTTGTGTGCATTCATTTGGCACAGTCTGTTTTGGAGTTTAGTTGCGTTGTATGTTGTGTTCCATTTTGTGTCTGTTCACTCACCCTTTGTGTGTTTTTCAGGTGTCTTTAAAGCTGATATCCGGAGTTTCTGAGAAATCTATGTTTATGTTTGGTTCGTTTGAAATACAAAAAAATACCTAACTAGTCTTTTACTATGGTCTACTGCCGGTGGTCGTTCATATACATTAATGTACATAAGTCCCTCCTTCGTCCTATAGACCCCTATACAAATGGAGACGATCGCAGAGTGCACCCAGCCAATAGGTTTTGACTTCCTGTTTTTGAGACCGTCACGAAAACAAGGCCGCACGGCACAACAGCAAACAGGTAAATATGATTTTGGCTCTTACCTGACCCATAGACCTATATTAATGCGACCCTATTGCTACCTTGTTATGTTCCGCGATGCGCGGGCTGTGAAGTAGAGGCGTGGCTTCTGGTGGATTGGGAGAGTGGGAGGAAGTGAGGCTGTTTAGGGCGGGACATCGAGACGTTTCTCAGAAACTCCGGATATCAGTTTTAAGCTACTGTGTTTGATCGTCTGAGTCACCTAAGCTTTAGTATATGAATGTGGAAGCGAGGCTCCCCATTCACAATTTTAAGGATTGGAGTGTTAACGGATGGTGCCTCCTGGCCTCTCAGCCTGCCCTTCCTCCCTCTCACCTAACACCTGATTCAAATCAGTAATCAGGTGGAGAGGGAGGAGGATCTGTATAAAATGGCTGGATCACATGAAGGGAGGCGACACTAGGTCTCTTCTTTTCTCCCGTCCAGTTTCTGTCAAATATTTGTTATTAAGTCACTAAACCATTTCTCCCCTTTGACTGAAACTGACCACTGTATATTGGAAATTGCCTTCAAGGACTACAGTTTAATACATTTTTCCAATTTCTGTGATATAATGGACCAAAGTTTATTGTTATATCACATTCTAACCTCTTTAGAAAGATAAGGAGATTAAAGGCTTCACCTGTTAGTGGTTATAAGGCGATGTGAGATTGATTGCTAGCGTTTCCGTACCTGCTGTGCTTCATTAGCTTGCTGAGGCTTCCTGCTGTACACTGTAGAACTTGTCTGGGGCCTGATTGTCACAGACATCCTTTCTGGACACAGAACTGCTGTTCAGACACATGCTAGCCAATGATAAAAAGCAGCATCAGCAGCAGTGGCAGAGACGGCAAGAAGGTGGCAGTGATGGAGCAGGGAGACAAGAGCAGTCAAGGAGGGAAATCAATGCACATTAATACACACTTGTGCAAATGATGCATGCAGTCAGTGTGTGTTTGTAGTGGAGCAGATCTGCTATGTGACAATCAGTTGTTGCAAAGAGTATTAAGTTATTTAGTTACCTACAGTAAATAACTTAATCTATAAGCAGCTCAAAACAAGATGGGTCATTCCATTACCGATTGTGAAAAACTAATAAACAACAAAATCAATATTTGCAAGTGGTGAAATAGTCTGGAAGTTGGGGTCCAACATAAAAATGAAGCACAAAGAAAATTTGTTTTACATCCTAAGAAAGAGTAAACTTTATACTACAAATTAAAACAGAGATTAGATTGTTTTCTTACATTCACACATGCAGTTATTGGCCAATTAAAATATTTTTTAAAAAGTATTTTTTGGATTTCAAAAGACTGTTTATGTAAATTTGTTACTGTATTCTATGATCCCTATGTTTTTTGTTTTTTTTTTGTGTCCTGTATGTAATCTTTTTATATATTGTTTTGTGTCTTGCCATGTCTTATTGTTAAGTGTAACATTTTATTACATCAGCCTGTCTAGGGACAGCAGATGGAAATTAGCCATTGGCTACAATCTGGCATATTTACATTTTTTTTGAATGTTCATTAATATGTATTGTCCCTACTTAAATAAAGAAATTAAATAACTCAAAGCTGATAAAATGACAGGGAGAGGCGTATTCATGAGATATTGGAAGCTGAAAATGGTGGAAAAATAAGGACCCCCCATCACTTAAATTGGCCATATCTCAAAAATTATTCATCTGATCAAACTTAAAATCCACAGTGTGCCTAGTAAATAACCACGGAACAATTGGTAAAATATTTCTGAATTTTTTTTTTTAGACCGAAGTGCATGGGCCACTCGTGAAATGACATGGAATGACCCATATGTGAAACAAATTCCTTCACGTTTTCCATTCAGTGAGTTTCTCAGCGACAGCAGTAATGCACTTGTAAAACATCCCCAGAGAGCAGTGACACAAGCGTGAAATGCATGTGTGTACAGGCTTACCTGTTGTCATTGATATCTGTGGTGTTTCCTGGAGACAGAAAGAGTGCATGAGGACGCAGGCATGTGCACAGTGTGAAGGTTGGTGGTGGAGTTTAAGTCTAGCGTGTCAAAGTGAAGAAGTGCAGTTTGCAGCAAACACAAGAGGGTGTAACTAAAGCATGCTCGAGAAACTGAAGATAGATGGTTTTGGGGTGAGCAGCTGCATAATCGACTTAATCACACAATCACACAACGTTTCACAGATGAACGAGTGAGCGTCATACTAATCTGGAAACGGCATCAGGAAAACAAGCTTTTTCACTCTGGGTATGAACAGTTTTATTTAAAACCAAGTCAAAGTTTGACTTCAATCTATTAAAGTTAGAAAACTAAATAAAGACATCATCACTCTGTCTTTGCACTCCATGTAATGTCATTACCTAAAGTTTTCATAGTGTGTGAACTTTTTAATCAACGTTTTTTGACGTAAATATTAAGTATGTTTGTTGGATTGTGTGCACAAATAGGATCCGTACAATGTACAATTCATGCACTAAAAGTGTGTATACACGTAAATGTTCATCCACAATAGAAAAGTCAAGTACAACTTTGCAATTATACATTTGTGAATTTCAGTTGAATTTGTTGATTTTCAAGAGTAAGGTCACTGATTTTTTATTTCTTTAATTATGTGTTGAGTAAAGATCTGCAATGTAAATACCGTGCATGCGTCCTCATCGCAACAGGAAAGCTCTGAATTTCAATTATTTATTTATTTTAAATGAATCTGCAGAAAGAAAATCCACAAATACAATTTTCAAAGTATATTAGTAAAATTGCACAATTTCTTCGCATTTGTGCACAAATATTTAGGCATAATCAAAGAAAGAATTATAAACAACTGGGGATGGGATGCACAAAAGCCCTGAGGAGAGAAGCTCCAGACTTATTATCGTTCGGATTTTAAGGGCCCAAATTATACCATGGGATTGTGATGGGACCGATGACCTATATCTAAGCACGCTCTTCACTCACCAGCCATTAAGAATGGCACTAAATTCCACTGAGACTATTAAATGTACCGTAAATGAGATCAAGATCTGGAAAATGAACTAGTGATGACAGGATGTAAAAAAAAAAAAAAAACCCTGTGTGGAATACGAGCATATCAAACACTAATAAAGATAATATCACACTATCTATTATACCAATATGTTGGCATAATAGGAAACAATCTAAGACACTCGTAAAAATATGGGGGCGTTTTTCCCCAATGATTGCGTTCATACACTTCTTTATGACCTCATTGTTTATGTGTGAAGGGTGCTCACCGTTTTCTGAGTCGAGTATCTCTGAAGTGCTCTCGTCGGCGTGGTTCGCTGCTTCAGCTGGAAACCTACAAAAAAAAAAAAAAGCACAGGCGGATGCTCATGTCAACACAGCTGCAGAGATCTGTGGCTTCATCACAATATTTATTTCAGCCTTCAAAATATATCTTTAACTCAATCATGAAAAACGTGCACCACCATTTGCATTGGAAACATGTAAAACACTGTTCAGGCCTGTCTCAAACAGAAAAACAACCTTCATTTTTGTCCCATGCTTTGATGGACCACCTTAATATATATTTAAAAAGTTAATAGAAACTGTTAACAAATATATATATATATATATTGTTATAATAAATAGAGTGCCTGTAACAGTGTAACATATCGAAAATACATGTACTGTGGGAAAAAGATAAATTTTATAAATAACCAACTCTGACCAAATGGTGCTTTTTCTAATCATTTGGTTAAAAGGAAAATAAGTAGCAATTGTAATAAAAAGTAGTGATTGCACATAATAGTTGCAGATAATAAGGATTACCTTTAGTTAAGTATATTTATTAGGGGTGTTGAAAAATTATTATTATTCATTTAACCAGGAAAGTTTTTTTCCACTGCAGGAGACATTGTAATTATGCATCCGTCCAATAACTGTATGTACACACGTGTTGTTCTGAATGTCGTTGTTGTGTGAGTCGTTCTTCTGGCAGTTGAGCCGCTGTGTGATCACGTTTTGGTTGGAGTCGTCCTCAGGTAACCTGGGCTCATCATTCTCAGTCGGTGAGTCTGGGGAAATCGGGGAAGGTTGATCGGTGTCGTCTTTGCCGTCTAAGAGAACATCAGTGCAGGAGGTAACTGGGAGCTGGTTGTAGCCTCTCACAAACAGGGGGCTAATGGGGGAGCACAGTGGGATGTGGCCAGGACGCACTGGCTTAGCTGTGAGCAAAGAAAGACAAAACACATATACAAAAAAACAGAAAGTATTTATTATGGCTGAAGAATTGTGTTTATGAATTGAATCTACTTTGCACAGTGGGATATTTATGAAGGGCTTTATTCTCCTATGTGCGTAAGTCCAAAAAGCCACACAGTGGCGCTGTTTTCGGCTGTACGCTATCCCCCTCTGTACTTAAATGGTAAATGGACTTGATTTATATAGCGCTTTATCACCACACTGAAGTAGTCTCAAAGTGCTTTACATATCGGCTCATTCACCCAATCACTCTCACATTCACACACCAGTGGGACAGGACTGCCATGCAAGGCGCTAGTCAACCACTGGGAGCAACTTAGGGTTCAGTGTCTTGCCCAAGGACACTTCGACACATAGTCAGGTACTGGGATCGAACCCCCAACCTCTCGATCAGAAGACAACCCTCTACCACCTGAGCCACGGTCGCCCTGTAAAGTGCTCAAATGTTAAACATCTTAAATAACGGTAACTGTTTTTTTTTTTATTTCTAACTTTTAAAAAGTGCTTCATTATCACAATGCATCACTACATTTGCTCTTTTTTATTTTAAGGAAAGCAGCCCAGTACATAAATACAGTGCGGCAAAATAAAAGGATTTGGCAGCAAACGATTGTGCAAGTTGTCCCACTTAAAAAGATGAGAGAGGTCTGTAAATTTTATCATAGGAACACTTCAACTGTGGGAGACACAATGTGAAAAAAAAATTCAGGAAATCAAATTGTATGATTTTTTTTTTTTTTTTTTTTTTTTTGTAAATTCTTGCATAAAATAAGTATTTGGCACCTACAAACAACTCAGCATTTGGGCTCTCACAGACTTTTTGAAGGTCTTCTATCCTCCACTCGTTACCAGTATTAATGGCACCTGTTTGAACTCGTCATCTGTATAAAAGACACCTGTCCACACTTTAAACTGTCAGACTCCAACCTCCACTATGGCCAAGACCAGAGAGCTGTTTATGCATTTCACTGAAGTAAACCTGTGTTTGCACTGCTTTCGTTTTCTAAAAAATATGATCGAAATTGTGGCTGGAAATGTTACCAGGACTGTTTAGCTGCATGTCAATAGACAAATACATGTCCAATGATCTGGGGAAGGAAAGAAATAACGTGATGACAGAAGAAAAAAAATAGAAAGAGGGATGATAAATGTGTTCCGTGGAGAAATCACAGCAGGGACATGAATGAGATGGCTGCACCAGGCAGAAAGCGTTTTCTCACAGTGTACTATATGTCACTGTGATGGAGGTGCCATGCAACTATCACACAGCTGTGTATTTACATGCAGAAACTAGTGCTGTGAAATGAACGTTTTACGATGACAATTTTGAAATATGTTCTTTATTACTAGCACCAAAACTCAAAATCAATGAATAAAAATATTCTTCAAGGAAGCAATTACTGCTTGAATGAGCAGCGCACAATAACAAAGAACAGATGGACATAATAAATAATTGATAGAAAATGAATGCTACACAGTTATAACAAAAGACAAATTACCACAGAAAAATGAGTCATGCAGTATACTAGGCTTGGGCGGTATCCAAATTTTTATACCGTTATACCGCCTCCCTATTTACTGCGGTATACGGTACTACTGTGACTGATTAAAAATATGAAGTAAGGCTCCAGGGTGCGTTCACACCAAACACGACTCTGTGTCTGTCTGTCTGTCTGTCTGTCTACGGAGCCGAGTGACAGCGGAGAGGACTGATCGCTTCTATTCCTTCTCACTCCGGCTGTAAGTTTACGCTTATCATTAACAGTGCCGCTTTTATGGTTTAAAAGATCAACTTACGGTGTTACTAAAGGATGAGTTCACTCAGAATGTAGGATTGTTCAAATAGTTAAAGCTGCAGTTCGTAGAATCCTCTCTCCGCTCCGTTTTTAAACCGAAACCGAAACTGAACCTCCCTTACCGGTATATTTTAGGAACACTCTTCGTGACTTTTTTCTCAATATAGACTAGTGACAAATGTATGGACTTTATCTTGTGTTACTGGAGATTTTCTGCTGTTTTAGAGACTCTGATATTAATGTACGTATCACTCTGTAGTTATACCGTGCCCAACAGCTGCTGCTGTCATCAAATAAGCACACACGGAGGGGGCTGTGATCCCTGCTTCCTGCCGCTCTGAGCGAACCATTACTGTGCTTCCAGACTATAGAATTAATTTTGAATAATCTTGAATAAGCTTTTCTTGGTTTACACGTGTCTGTTCTCACTTAGTGACTGAAAACCTGCGAGAAAAGGTGCGTTTTTAAAAGTGATTTGACCACAGGCAGAGACTGAGCGTTTCTAATCTCTGGCGGCAACACGTTCAACAGCTTAGGGGCAGCAACAGAAGAAGCATGGTCCCCACAAAGCTTCCTTTTAGTTTTTGGGACCACAAGCTACAGCTGATCTGCTGACCTGAGAGCATGAGAAGGGGCATAGGGGCATAAAAGGTTGGAGAAGTAGGAGAGGGACAAGCCATTCAAGCATTTAAAAGTAAATAGAATAACTTTAAATTCAACTCTATATCGTACAGGCAGCCAATGAAGGGAAGTTAAAAAGTCGCGAAAATGCATTTTCAATCAAACCAGCATAAAGGCCGTTACAATAGTTGAGTCGCAACAAAGGCACAAAACCACAGTTTTCAAATGAGGCAAGTTGTCTTAAGTGGAAGAAATCGAAAATCTACAAATCTACATTTGACAACACTAGAAATATGTTTTCCAAATTTAAGATCAGGATCCATTTTCACACCCAAATTTGACATGACTGGCTCCTCAAATTATGACAAAAAGCTTAAGTCAACAGGAGCAGTGTGACTGACAACACTGGGGCCAAAAATCATGACTTGTGTTTTATTTTGTTTAAGATTAAAAAAATTCAATGACATCCAAGGGAGCATATAGAGGGAAAACAGCAAAGGTTCGATAATAGATCCTTGTGGTATCCCACATGACAATGGGGCAGAGGAGGAAACATATTCACCAAGACCAACAGAGAAGGATCTCCCAGTCAAATATGACCTGAACCAGTCCGGAGGTGAACCACGAATACAGTGCTCTAACCAAGAGAGGAGGATCCCATGGTGCTGTGAACACTTTTAAAACCAGACTGAAACGTTTCTGAAATATATGTTCCTCTAAAAATGATTTCAGTTGAGTAAAAACGATTTTCTCCAGAACTTTTGAGATAATGGGGAGCTTGGAGATATGCCTGAAGTTTGATAGTGTTGAAGAATCAAGTCCAGGTTTTTTAAGCAAGGGATACGCCACTGCATGTTTAAAATGTACAGTGACAACACTGGTTGACAAGCTGCTGTTTAAAATTGACTGAACAGCAAGTGCTATAGTATCATAAACCTCCTTAAAAAGACAAGGAGACAGTGGATCATCTGGAGAACCTGCAGCCTACAACTGAGCTGCAACATTTTTTAATTGTGGGATTAAAATCATCAAAAACAAAATAACAAGGGGCATGCACTGGAGGATCAAGAGACGGAGGCATAGTTTGTGCCCTCACAGTTTCAACTTTGTTGAGGAAAAATACAAGAAACTTTTCACATGTTTCTGATGAGTACTCTAAACACATCGGTTGAGGAACAAAAGCACACTAGGATATTTCCAGTCTCACCCAAGGACGGTACACTTGGCGCCACAACCGAGTTCTAAAGAGCCTTGCGGCCGCCTTGGAGGGCAAACGATCTGCCATCAACTCCCTACCACTACCAATTTCCAACCCCCCAACTGCCTTTGTCAGTGAAGGGGTGAAAGCAACCAGGAGCAGCTCTGCACCATCAGAGAGAGGCCAGCTGTGCTTAGCAGGTGACTGGGCAATGCTGGTAGATACAGTATTGGCCAACAACTGGTGTTTCCTACAGAGATCGCCACCACCACCTTAAGACGTGATCTGGTGCTGTGGTTCCATCACCAAGCTCACCGTATCTTGGGAGGATTCCGTAGATGAGGCATATCAGCGAAAACACCTGCGCTATGCCGAATTAGCTGCAGAAGCACAAAATCGCGGCTGAAATACAGAAGTCCGCCCAGTGGAGGTTGGATGCAGAGGGTTTGTGGCAAAATCTACCACCAAACTACCCAGAGACCTGGGAGTCAGGGGCCAGAGCCAGAGCGCAGCCATCAAAGCTGTGTCGTAGTCAGCAGAGAGAAGCAGCCAGTGGCTCTGGCTGAAGAGGAACGATACCTCTTGGACCCCCAAATAGCGGGCTGGGGTATGCGGTCGGCTCAGGGGGCAGGGTGCCCATGCCGTGCGTGGGCCTGGGATGCAAGCTATGGGCTGATCGCCCTGTGGCTGGCCGCCTCTGGGGAGGGTGTATAGTGAATGGCCGAAACACCCTATGATCTGGAGGAACACTACTGGTGATGCATCCTAGGCCCTTGCTTGCCGTGGAGGGGATGTGTCCTATTCCCTGGGTCGGGCCCTTTCATCAACTTTTGTACGTGCTAGCATAAAAAAGATATTAACATCTTGTCCTGTGTTTTGGAATCGATGGCAATTATTTGCAACAACATCAGAGAAATGCATTGTTTTTAACTCTTTTACAATTTTTTGATAATGGCACCAGTTTTCTTTTAGAATTTGGAGTGACACTTCAAGTTTATCCTTTTTCCATTTACGCTCAGCTCGTCCGCATTCACCTTTGGCAGTGCGAGTGCTCTCATTTAACAAGGGCTCTGGAGTAGGCTTAGACGACCTGATTTTAACTGGAGCTACGAACTCTAGCACAGTCTGGCAGACTGTATGAAAACTAGAGGAAAGTGCCTCAGTATCAGCGCAAGTCGATTGGTCCAGATTGACAGTAAAAGTTGCAGCAAACTGAGCGGCAGTGGAAGGGTTAAGAACCCGACAGTGGCGCACTAGAGCGCACGGTTTGGCCATTGTGCAAGGCAATTTAATGTAAAAGATAACAGGCATATGGTCAGAGAACAAAGCATCAAGTATGTCAAGATTCTCGACAAACAGACCAAAAGTTAAAACAAGATCCAGTGTGTGCCCACATTCCTGTGTAGGGCCAGACACACGCTGCACCAAATCAAGAGTCAACAAGGTTTTAAAAAGTCCTTTGACAATGGCTTTTTAGGGCACCAGACGTGAATGTTGAAATCTCCAAATAATAGTTTATCATATTTTGACATTACGTCAGCAAGGAAGTTGGAAAAGTCATTGATGAAATCCTTATTGAATTTAGGAGGTCTGTAAACGACTGCACACAGGATAAAAACGGGGCGAGACCATTCAAAGACACAAATTTCAAAACTTGCATATGACGAGTTGATAAAAGTTCAGAGAACACACTGGACTCACCAACGTTTATCCAGGTCTCAGTCACGCATAGAAAACTCAATCCATGGGACGTAAAGAAGTCCTTCACAATAAAGGTTTTATTCTCAAGCATTCACCGCAGCGATCCTGATACTAGCATTTGGAGCTGAAGAGTTAGAAGGAGCACTAGCCACCTGGACAAGTGACCGAAGATTACGGTGATCCACTGCCCATCTGAGTACGCACGAGGACGGTAGGTGACGACACACGGGTTTGTCTTCCAAGTCGACAACAGAAATGAGGCAGAGGGCGAATGGATCCAAAATCCGCGGAGGAGAGCGTGCCAGGCTAGCTTTTAGCTTTACCAGCCTGCCACTGCTTCTTCCTCAGCGCCACGGCGCCTTCTGCGCGAAGGTGGAGCCGGGGTACGGAACAGGTCAGATGGGACTCCACATGAGAATGGGGCTTGGGAAGTAATTTGCCCATCCTGCTGAAAGTTCAAAGTAGGTGGTTGCCAATCGCAAATCCAGAAGTGTCTGACGATCATAAACCATCCATCCATCCATCCATCTTCTCCCGCTTAGCCGTTTCCGGGTCGCAGGGGCAGCATCCTCAGTAGGGAGGCCTAGACTTCCCTCTCCCCGGCCACTTACTCCATCTCTTCCGGGGGGACCCCGAGACGTTCCCAGGCCAGCCGAGAGACATAGTCTCTCCAGCGTGTCCTGGGTCTTCCCCGGGGCATCCTTCCGGAGGGACGTGTCCTGAACGCCTCACTAGGGAGGCGTGAGTTTCCTACGGAGGAAACTCATTTCGGCCGCTTGTACCCGTGATCTTGTTCTTTCGGTCATGACCCAAAGTTCATGACCCTCCTCTCCAGTACCCCTGAATAGACCTTACCGGGGAGGAGTGTGATCCCTCTATAATTGAAACACACCCTCCGGTCCCCCTTCTTAAAAAGGGGGACCGGAGGCACTGCCCCCGATGTCCAAGCGATGTTGCAGAGTCGTGTCAGCCATGACAGCCCCACAACATCCAGGGCCTTGAGGATCTCCGGGCGGATCTCATCCACCCCCGGTG